>NC_056726.1:1706063145-1706270645 GCF_019279795.1 Protopterus annectens | reverse complement strand
CATGCCCACAACTTCAGTAACCAAATGCACAGGGGGAAAACAATGTTCATGGTCCCCAACAGAACATGAGACAGCAGGCAATATGGCAGGCATCAGCTGCAGGCTGGCCAGAGGGCATGTCAGTGGCAGTACAAATGCAGTGCACAATGGGCAGAGCCTTTATAATTGGAGTGTGTGGACCACTACCTCTTTCACAGTGTCTAGGAAACATTACCTAAAACACATACTGGAGCATAAACGTGACTACAGTATCCTGCAGGATTTTCTCTGTGCTGTAGCACACGTCTACATGTTGTAGTTATATAAGTATGTACTGCACACTGAGCACAACACTCATCACTTCTTCTGGCACCATTCATTTGGTTATTAAAGCTGTGAGCATGGCAGGGTGTGCTTCTCTTTGCCCACAGGGAATTTGCAAACAGCCATATTTCCCTGCAGCTGAATGTCACTTCAGCCATGTGACCCCAGTCAAATGTATCACAGGGAAATGTCTCACTGCCTAGATGCCTGAACCCCAATGTGGGCATTACAGGGAAACTCTGAGCAAGAACTTTGGAAAAGGATAAGGGGAATGGAGTGCAAAACTGACGGCACATGGGATGAAACTGAGTACAGCTAAGACAGTTGTAATGGCAGAAAATGTGGGAAATTAAAACAAGCTGAGAAGTGAGATAGAAAAGAAAATAGCAGAAAAGCTTAACAGCTTCAAGTTTCTGGGAGAGGTGGTTGAGGAGAAGGGCTGTTTGAATGAGGAGTTCATAGCTAGAATCAGCGGGACTGTAGCCAACTGACAGAGGTAGGTGCAGTATATGACAGAAAAATGCCAAAGAAACTGAAAAGTAAGCTGCACAAAGCAGTGATGGGGAAACCTTGGCAGTGAAGGCAGAGCGGTTGTGGAAGCTAGAGCTGATGAAGATGAAGTAATTGAGATGGGTGATAGGATGCATATTGTGGGTAAGACAAAGAAATGAGGATATAAGAGCTGAAACCAAAGTAGTTTAATTGCAGAAAAGGTCAAAGAGAACAGATTACGGTGCTTCAGGCACATGTGTAGCAAAACAGAAGACAACCTAGTGAATAAGATTTGGGACAGACAGGAAGAAGGCAAGAGGAAACAAAGGAGTCCAGCAAAGAGATGGATGGTCTGTGTGATAGAAGACCTGCGGCAGTCAGTCATGAGTGTACAAGAAGGTAGGAGAGAAGTACTGATTAGAAAGAGATGGCAATAATTGACATGACACCCCAACCCCATGTAGAAAATGGGAAAAGCGTTTATGATGATGATCGTATCAAAATAGGCTCGGGAAATTAAATCCTGTTTGTCCATGATCCAAGTGGATAACACAGAAATGTGATATTAAGAACCATCTACATATGGGGCACATCTAGAATTGTGCTGACATACAGAAACTCCAGTTTAAATGTGGCATCACACTATGACGTATACTCTTCTAGTGAACACATCAATAGACTGAAAACTGGAGAGTGCAAGCACAAATGGATCATGCACAAAGGTCTCTAAAACGTTTGTTTGTGGTTGAAGAACTGTGCTAATACTAACTGAAATTAAGTCATAATGTTTGAATGATCTGTGCTATATAGGCAGCAGGGTGTGATGCAGAGGGCCTGCAGCTCAAGCTCCTTCAAAATACTATGCCAAAGACAGCATCCCCACAAGTATATGGCACAGTAAATGAAAAGTTTATCACCTCAGTCTTTTCCCCATATAAGTCATTCCCCATAAATTCCCACTTTGATCTGCTACCCCCATTGCTGCTTCAACTAATCACCATGCATGTCAAATAAACATGCACACATGCATGCAAATATGCATGCTTAGACATTTAGCTATTTTCATTAGGCCAGGTGGGGGCAGTTAGTGAGCACCATTTTAGATTTTTCCTTTTAAAATCATAATAGAAGCAAACATTTCCATTGTATTAGTCTGGTTGTTCCCATGTGTTCCTCCTACTTTCTCTCTCTTTTACTGTCCCCTATCCCACTTTGTTCAACCAGTGTCCCTCCCCTTCTCGGACTAGACATTACATCCTTAGCCCCATATCTACACTTAATTTAAAATAAGCCACATTTGCTTGCACCCAAGTGCCTAGAAGTCATAGACATACTGGATCATGCAGATGAACTACATTATTAAGTTGCAGTAGTTTTGGAAGGACTTGTTCCTGTTTTTTTTTTTAACTAAATACATGCCTCCCCCGGCCCATACTGCGGTGGTGGTGCTGCGGTAGCGTTGTCGCCTCACAGTTAGACGTTGCCCATTCGATTCTCAGTTAGAGTGTCTTCTGTGTGGCGACATGCGTGAATGGGCATTCCTTCGGTGAAGGTTGTGCATTAGGCCCGGCAAGCCAGCATGTAAAAACTCTACTGCCAATCATTAGCGGACCGGAGTTCTGCTGTGGCGACCCCTAACTGGGAAAAGCCGAAAGACACAAACAAACATGCCTCCCCCGGCCCCCCCCCCTTCCTCAGCAGCAGCAACCAAGATAGCACTGTGGCTGTCCATCAGAGTGAGTAGAAAAATAACACGGTCTTTCATTTAGTGTTGACATTCTGAAATCTCTGTTATGCATTACTAACTTGGATCAAGCTGCAATTTAATTGGCACTCACAACACGGGAATGGAATGGAAGTTCCACATCTCCAATGTTGCTGCCTATGGTTTTGTTGAATAATCTTAATATTTTTGGTGTGTTCCTCATGAAATTTATGGCTCTCTGAAAAAATAAATAGAATCACAGTTAATAAATAATACTAAACATTTGTTGTTCTTCCCAATAGCTTCATAGATAAATCCTAGAGTATCAGTGTGCAGAATATTACAAGCCTAGCAAATAATCAGAGGTAAGAATCAGACCCTGTACCTTGTACTGTTAAGGTAAAGACCATAGCCATTATGTCAATCCCACCCTGAGCTTCATACTTTATATCCTTTGGAAAGTTAATGCATGCTAATGCAAAACCTGTTATTCTAGCAAATTTCAAAATACGTAAGAGAAATATTTAAAATCCATCCCTGCTTTTGAACCTTTGTCTATCATTTCTGTTTTGCTTTGGCCAGAGTATAGAGCTGAGAGTTTGATAACTAGGCAATCTACAAGCTAGTCATTGTGTAGTTTTTAAACTGTGTGTATTATTTATTACTCTTCAAAAAAGAAAGATACCCAGAATGATCCAACAGAAGTAAGAGAGCTTACCAACAAATGCTGCACCCTTCCTTTCAACTGTCCCTGGCTTTCAGGAGAGTTATTGATTTTGACTCAGATTTTGCTGTATACATCTTAAAATTTGTGATTTTTTTTCTTTAGGATATGTAGCGGATTAAAGCATAAATATCAGTAATTGAACTTACAGTTGCTAACAGATTTATTTTCCTTCAGAAAATGTATGTTAGTTCATATCCTCTTACTCTGTCAGAGTTCTAAGTTTGCATCATAAATATTTAAAATGTCCCCCTGATTTAAATTCCTTTTCCCTGATTATTTTCGAATTGTCCCTGGTTCTGAAGGTAAGAGGTTGACAGCTATGATTGCACCAGTTACACTACCATGGACATATTTGTTTAGATTATACATACAGCTCCTGATATTTTTTTATTTTCTTTATACTTTGCTGACTATATTCTATGTGATGCAAGAGATTTAACAGGAAAGAAAAAATGTGCGGTAAAAAAGAGCAAATAAAAATGTATCAGAATTGGGAGTGGGAAACGATATGTATCAGAACCAGTTTTAAATTGTAGGAAATTCCAAACCTTATGAACCAAATTATTAACTATGCTTCTTTGATAGCTTAACATCTCCATGACAAGACTTGTTGGGTGGGGAGAATTAATAAAGACTGTATGTCTTTGTGAGCATGGATTACATATTGCATGGTCTGGTGTAGTGTTGTTATAGTCATCAATGCTGAGTGAATTACAGCAGAGGTAAATAACAGATTTGTTTGTGGTTGTAGAGCTGTGAAAATAATACATGAAATAAAGTCATAATGGTTGAATGATCTGGCCTATATAGGCAGCAGGGGGGGATACAGACAGATTGCGGTGGGACTCTGCCAGCAGATGAACTTTGGGATTATCATCTACTGATGTCATAAGCAAGGGGCAGTGGGTGCCTGTGGCATAACAACAGTGTCATATCTTTTATTTTCCCTGTTTTTTGAATGGCGTATGTGTGTGTGTCTGTTTGTCTGTATTATGCACATTTATGTGTTCTGTTTAGTCATTTTTGGCAGTTCTGGTAACAGAACGTCCTTATAATGATGGAGGTTATCAGGAATATTGGCTTGAAATGAAAGCTTTTAAGCAGTTTTCTGGCTGTAGCTGTTAGCACAATAGTACTTTTTGGAGCCATTTGTTTGTGTGTGGAGGATGTGCAGCTGTTAAACTTTTAAAGGGCAGCTTGTTATAAACATAAAGACATCTTACATACAGCTATAGATGGTCTATGCTTCTATTCTCCAACTAGATAACCTTGAGCAATTCTGGACCTACACAGTTCTGTCACAAGGGCATAGTAGGAATCACAAACAGTATGCAATAAACAGTTTGCTATGGTAAGGTTGAAGTAGGTTCGGTTGAACCCACTTCACTCGAAGTCCGGAGGCCCAATGGCGACAATGTCAAACCCAACATTGTCGAAGTACGAATCTTGCCCCTATCTTGACCCATGTTAAAGCCCATTCTAAGGTGGAAGTCATGTCATATTTTGACAAGGCAGACGTGGGTTGATGATCCCATGATTCGATGGGGTCCGGTTCAACCTTACTATGGTAAATCGCAATAAATATGTCTTTCAAAGTTGCCATTAATTTCGCAGTGTCTTAAAACCAAAAGGTATTGAAAAACTCTCACGTTGTTTTGTTGGTAAGCTAAGTTTAAAATGCCATTCTTTTAACAATTTGCATTATGGAAGTATTGAAGAAGTCTGCCTAAGATCAGTCTTACAAGCAACGCTAACTGTTTTAATAATGAAGGACACTGATTAATGCATCTGACAATCTCCACTGTAGATGTAGGCAGTTACATCCCTTGCTATGTTTACTATTTATTTATTTATTTATTTATTTTACATTTGTTGACTGGGCTAGTCTAACTGGATACATGTCCATTTTCAGTAGAGGTCCGGGGAGATAAGCTCCAAGATAGAACAATGAAATTAACAAGATAACAAATAAGGTAACATTAAACAAAAAAATCATATTTACAATGCATATTACATGTTATCACAGTAAAATTCAGCAGTGCAGAATACAGGCATAACATAGCATGCTAGTACAATCAAGATGTTCCAGAGGGAGATAGTATTATGGTTAATAAGGAAGGAATTACAGTTAATGAGTAGAAGGAGTAGGAAGAGTAAAGTATTAAGAGACACATAACTAGTCCGGTTTAGTACAGGGGCATAACCAGTGTGTTCCGAGGAACACTTTCAATTTGTTGTTGAAGCATGATAGTGAGGGAAGTGAGGAGAGTTCACTGGGGAGGAGATTACAGACTTTTCCAACAATATTAGAAGAGGGAATCACCAGTCTTGTTGTTTGGTTTAGTGGTATATCTGCGGTAGTGATGCTGTGGTAGAGTTGTCGCCTCACAGCAAGACGTTGTCCAGTTCGATTCTCAGCTAGAGCGTCTTCTGTGTGGAGGCATGCGTGAATGAGCATGCCTTCATTGAAGGTTGTGCATCAGGACTGGAAACTCGGCATGTAAAAATCCACTACCAAATATTAGTGGACCGGAGTTCCGCTGTGGCGACCCCTAACTAGGATAAGCCAAAAGACACGACAACAACAACAACAACTAGAAGTCTCTGAAAAGACCTTAAGGATTTCAGGTTTTTATAGGGAGTGATGAGTGTGGACAGAATAGGAGTTTTGGAAGGTTTGTAAAGAGTGTTGTGGGCTATAGATAGTTGATGGAATTTAATCAGAGTTTGTAGTTCAAGCCATGCCAGCTGCTTTAAATTAATGCAATGGTGGGTTCTAAATGGGTTTCCTGTAGCAAATCTGGCAATGTTATTGTAGGACATTTCCAATTTGCTAAGATTATTTTTAGATAGATTAACGAAAATGGGTGAGGCATAAAGAAGTGAAGAGATTAGATGAGTGTGTGTTATAGTGGTTTTAGCTGAAGGTAGGAGGAAGGATTTTATCCTATAGAGAGCCAATTTTTTTGTTGACAGCTTTTATAGTATTGTTGATATGGATATCAAAGTTCAGATTGTTATCAATGTTGATACCCAATAGTTTGGTGGCTGGCTCGGGGGATATAATAGTTTTATTAGTAGAGATAACTGAGAAATCATGAGGAGAGGACTTATTGGTGGGAGAGAAGAGGAGGAGTTTAGTCTTTTTGGGGTTTAGGAGAAGGCATCTATGTGTGAATCATTTCTCAACTGTGTTAAATACTTGTTGGGTAAGAGATTGAAGTTCAGAAGAGGTGGTGGCTGAGCATATCAGTGTGGAGTCATCTGCATACTGAATGCATGTGGCTTGGGGGATGGCAAGGTGAAGGTCATTAATAAATCTGGAAAAAAGTAGAGGCCCTAGGATGGACCCTTGAGGGACACCAAGGTTGACGGGCAGGTGAGAGGAGAGAGACTTGTGCCATAGTACGGCCTGTTGTCTTTTATGTCTTCTTACTATGGTAAGGTTGAAGTGGGTTATTCTGTCAAGTCTGTCCTAGGTGATTTGTAGGGCTATACACCCAAACCCCTGTAACTAATGTGAACATCCCCCAAGGTTACCCCATTTGTGGGGAATGGAGCCATGTTAGGGGACTTCATTATGCTGCTGGTGTGCTATGTTTCTAAAAGTAACCACATGCATGAATGTATGATTTTTTTTCAAGGATGCAGGGGAAGTCATGATGGAGCACAATGTGGATTAAATGAGACCATTGCATGTTCAAATGAATGCACGATAGATTATTGTTGAGCTGAGGAGCCTAATATGACTATAATGAAGTAGTTGGCATAGGCTGCATGGACTTTGAACTGGGGTAGTAGCATGCAAGGATATAGCCAACACATTTGGGAGCTGGGAATGTCTCAAATGATTATGTCCTAATAGACTGGAGACTAGAAGTCCTAATAGGCCTGAAAAGAATGACTTAAATCCAAGGAGAATGAAAAAGTAGTTAGTACTTGACTAAAAACAGGCTTAGTATGGGGGGTGCAGTCCCATATTAACATAATCAAGTGTTAGTCCACCTCCATGTTAACATCAAGGAAGGTGTAGAGAGATTCACCTATATTTCTTTAGATGATCCTAAGACCTTCAAGTGGAATGAAACACAGAGCAGGCATGAAAGAGAACTGAGGAACACGGAAAACTGTGCTACAGAAGTCATGGCCACAGACAAAGAAAATGCATTTATAAGTGAAAGCAATCTAAAATGTTAGTGAAAAAGCTGCAAAATACACAGTGCTGGAAATAATGGGGTAGATACAGTGACACTGGAAAATACTGCATGTTTTACTCAAACTAGAGATGAGCTTGGACTAACACATTTTAACTACACAATATTCTCAGAGCTTACTAGGTTCATGATGATCCATTGAATGTAAATTCTCCAATGGACAAGCCTGGAAAAAACATATTACTGAAAACTATTTTCAGCAGATCACAAAATAATATTTTTTGTAAGGGTAAGTGGTGACAAAAGGAGAGACATCAGCTTCAGAATGGTGTACTAAGGTGAAATATATGATGCATTGCCTAACCAACAGGTGACATGCTGATGCAGTCTGTTATGCCCACAGGCGCTCAGTCTCTTACATTGCAAGCCCCTCTCAAACTACAGAATATCCCTTCAAAAGCAAAAATGTACTTTGGGGATTCCATACTATTAGCATGCATGTTCTACTGTACAAAAGTAGGTGCCAGTATTCACAGAGAGACTGTATAACTGGCCAAAGCTTGCAAAGCTGATGATTTGTGAATATCTTAATTAGAGAAATATCATTTCTAGGCACTTTTCTGAGCTTAATGATACATAACCTCACAGGGCTGCTTAGGAATGAAGAGACTTCTGTTAGTATATGTAAGTCTTGCATACCTTCATGCTAGAGTAGGGACCAAATGGTTCTTTGACAATGCCAGGCTGGTGACAGACCGTATGCATTGTACACCTATGGTATCTAGTGACATGCTCACAAAATTGTTTCATTAAAAATGAGAATAAAGGAGTACAAAATAGATTAGTATTAAGCTAATTGCCCTTGCGAGCCATTTTAAGTCTAGCCAATTATTCCTTGTGAGACTCAACCCTGCACTTTATGTTTGCAAGGCAAACACCTTAACCATTAGGCTACCCTCCCAACCAAAGACTCTAAGAAGCAGTTGTCATTATCATATATCTGCCCTCTGCTCTTTACATTATCTCCTCACCCACCTGCAGAAGCTTTGACTAGGCTGACTTAGGCAATGGTGTCAGATTACCTGCAGTGAGTGATGAGAACCACCCACTGATGAGGAGGCACTACCATTCCCATCATGTCTCACAACAGTCTCTGTTGGGCTGTGCTACAGCAGAGCTGACCACGAAGCAGATGTAACATCTGGACCTGTAGAATAAGAACAGACAAAACAAGCTTTACATGAATTAATATATTCTACAAAAGAATCAAAATGCATTTGACAGGTCGGCATAGTTAAACAATTAACCATAGCCATCCACCAGTTATTCCTGCCTCATGCAGAATGTAGCAGAGTTCGGTTCACATTCTGCCCATGCTACAAGAGAATGGGCCACATCAGAAGAGTGTGGTGTGCATAAGGTAAGATGTTAGATTGCCAAGTACATGGCACAGCATTGTATGAATGTACACCCATGGTGCATACCAGGCAGAAGATCAATCTGAGGTATTGTGTAAACATATTTACATATACAGGAGCTGGACCTACTATACAGATGTTCATAGGTTCATAGGTATGCACTAGGCTAATAGCCCTGGAGCCTTTACAAGCCTAGCTCATAGAAGTGCCCTGGCATTGTGTTGCCCGATGTTAGTTCCCAGTGCCTCTATCTAGTAGACCCACCGGAGTGATCCCCAGGGTGAACTTTCTATTTCCCATCCACTCATCAAGATTTCTCTTGAAGTAAGCCAGTGAGGTGCTTTGCTTGACAGCGTTTATATCACATTATCAAAATATGAAAATAGCAAACGCTATTTCACTGAACCTAAAATATCTAAGCCACATAATATCGAACATTCAGAACAGCAAATTTTTTCCTTGGGAAAAAATTTGCCATTCCGAAACACATACACACAACACAAGCACACCTAAAAAACATCAATACACACACATACACTTATAATCCTACAACTAACCCTACACTAAACTATACATACACTACTATCTATCCACTTACCTTAACCTAAACCCTAACCCTAAGGTCTGTCACTATCGCACACTCACCTAAACCGTGCCCTAACTCAATTAACCCACCCCAACCCTAATTCACCTAACCCGCGCCCTAACCCTAACTCACCTAACCCATGCCCTAATCCTAACAACCACACAAGCGCACACTTACCTGAACCCAACCCATAAATTTACACCACAGTACTGAAAATAGCGAAGCCACAGAACCGGCCAACTGAATTCTTTCCCTAGGAAAGAATTCAGTGTTCTGCAGCTTCGCTATTTTCAGCGTTTGCTCAAAACGGGTCGATATTAGAATATTCAAAGTTTTAAAACTTTGATGTTCTGATATAGACCCGCTTGACATGTATGGGAAGTCTATCCCAGAGCATGGGCAGTCTCTGGGTTATGAACCTGTCCTTTCAGCATGTTCTGTTGATTGTGGTAATGAGGCTAAGGTCTCTGGAGCATGTGGTGTGGAGGAATTAGGATTTCTTTAGATGTAGCATTTCTAACAGAGCTGGGTCAGACATGGCTTTGTAAGTCAAGCAGAGATCGCCTCTTAGTAGATGATATGAGACAGAGAATAGCTTGAGTTTTTTTAGTCTGTCCATGTAGGACATGGGTTTAAGGCCTATGAACCTCTTTGCGAGGTACTTTTGTGGCCTCTCCAGCTGTTGCAGGTGTCTAGTGAAGTACATGCCAAATCAGGCATTATACTCTATGACTGGTCTAATGAGGGAAGAGTAGAGAGAAATGATGACCTCTTTCTTCCTGGATGCAAAATCCATGGTAATGAGATGTGCCACATAGAAGGACTTTCTGACCACAGTGGCAATGTGGTGGTTGAAGGAGAGGTTGCTGTCAACCTGTCTCCCCAGATCTCTTATAACGCCTTCGGTGTTCGGTGTGCTCCCATTGATGTGGTAATTAGTGGAAACTGAGTTTTTCCCAAAGGGGACGATGACGCATTTTTTGGCATTAAGCTTAAGGCCATGGTTTTGACAACTGTCACTGGCCTCTGTGAGTCCTTTCTGTATGATGTTTGCATCACTTGGTGAGTTAATAATGGCTCTCAGCTGGCAGTCGTCTGCAAAGTTGGTCAGCCAGAGTCCCTCTGTGTTAGCCTGGACTTCTGAGAAGTAGATGCCAAACAGGAGAGGACCCAGGACCGATCCCTGTGGGACTCCACTTATGACTGGTTGGCAGTCTGACTTGGAGTCCGCTACTTTCACACTGGGGGTTCTATCTGTGAGCCAGTTTGCAACCCTCCTAATGATATAGGGGTTGATGCCTAGTTTGGTGAGTTTATCAATAATTCCTGAGTGAGGAATGGTATCAAAGGCCTTGGCCAGATCAAGGTAAGCTGCATGAACTGCCTTACCTTCATCCACTGCTCTGGTGACTTACTCAAAGAAGTCAACCAAGTTGAGGAAGCATGATCTACCTTTCACAAAACCAAATTGTGTGGGATCAAGAGTTTGGAGATTCCCTATATCCTTGTTAATTAGGTCCATGATGATGGTCCCTCCATAGCCTTACATATCAGACTCGTCAGGCTAATGAGGCAATAATTTCCAGGGTCTGTAGTCACTCCTCCTTTAGGAGAGGGATGACTGTAGCAGTGCGACATTCGATAGGGACAAAGCCTGAGGTGAGGCTGTTAGTGAACAGGACACACAGATGTGGTACCAGTTCACTTTGTAATTTATATAGAACACAGCCAGGGATATTGTCGGGTCCCATGGAAGCTGTATTCTTGGCCTTGGACAATGCAGCTTTAACCTGTGCTGCCGTAATGCTGGGTGCTTGGCATTCTTCCAGTATTGAGATTGGTCCTTTGGGGGGGTAACGACACTGAATCTGTCGGCCAGTATGTTGGCAATATCTGTTGGCTCAGTATAGGAGGTACCATTGTGCAGTAATTCAGAGCAAATCTGGGTATTGCCATGGAGATTCTTGATATAACTATAGAAGGCTTTGTGGTTGTTTTTAGCATCTGCTGCAATTCCGCCTTCATAACTGGCTTTGGAGGTTTTGATGAGGGATCTCAACCTTTTGTTGAGGCTGATAAAGGAATTTTTCCAATCTTGAAACTTCACCTTTTTCTGCAACAGTTTCTTCCTTCTATTGTAGAGTTTATTAATGGCAGGGCACCACCATATTGGCTTCCTTTTTTGGAGGAGAGAGTCTTGTTTCTGTTGGGTATGGCTAGTTCCATGCATTTATGTATGTGTTTGTACAGTGCATTGGTGTATGATTCAGCAGTCATGCATCTATTTTCCATTAGCATGGGTGCCGTGAAGTTAGACACCTCTCTTTTTAGGAGTTTTACATGGTGGATACCTTTGCGGGGATTGTGGGTGAGATGTAGATTTTCATAGTGATTAGTTTGTGATCAGATCTAATCAGGGAAGAATTGGCTATTGGTGTAGAGCAACGGTTGCCCATGTTAGTAATAACCAGGTCAAGGATGTTGCTTCCTCTGGTGGGGTAAGAATGAGCTGGTCCATGGCAATGGAACTGATGAATTCCAGGAAGCATTGGGCAGTGCATTGGTGCATGAGTAGTTTTCCCAGTTGATGGAGGGGTAGTTGAAGTCACCTAGTAAGAGAGTGTTGGGTTGGATCTTAATAGTTTCCAGGGTGCTTAGGAATGTGGAGTGAGAGTCTTGGGACATGGTTGGGGACCTATTGCAGGCTACGACCTAAATTGCCATCTTACCAGTGTTAGTTGTACCTGCAGTATCTCAGATGCATTATGCTGGACTACTAGTTTGGAGGTGTGCATATCCTTTATGAATTTTGAGGTACCACTGCCTTTGGAGCTTCGGTCCATGTTCTGGGGCCGGAAGGTGTGCATTGAGTTATAGCCTGGTAGTGCAGGGGTGCTTTCTGCTGCTTTAAATCAGGTCTCCATTACAGCACAAATGTCGATATTCTCCATTTTGAGGAGTGCTTCGAGCGAGTGCATCTTGAGATTTAGCCTTCTAGTGTTGCGCAGCGTGACCCTCACATTGCATTTATTTATAGCGGTTACAGTGGTAATTTGGTCTTTGGAAAATTGCCTAAAAAAGGCACTATAAGGGTGGCAAGAGCCTTAGCCAGTACCCTGAAACCCAGGGTTGACAGATACAGGCCATCTATGGCAAAGCATCAAGGTCTGGCAATCATGTCATCCCAAGCAAACAGATACTGGATCCCCTTAGAATGACACCAGAAACCTAGCCAATTGTTGAAGTCAGTAACTTATGGTTTGTACTGAACTATCATTCTGGGTGACGGTAGGATGCTGCTCAGGGCTAGGGTCATACCTGCCTGTGCCACATAATCCGAGAGCTCCACTATGTCTCTTTTCATGTAGTCCAGGGAGGTGCATCTCCGGTCATTCACACCCACATGGACAATGACAGAGTCATACTTGTACTTATTGTGGAGTGACCTGAGTGCATGTGTTATGTGTCAGATTCTGGCACCTAATAGACATCTGACCTTTACCTTCTCCTTATTCAACCTAGTGAGTGGGACATCAGTGTGCCTCACTATTGAGTCACCTATGATCATTGTATTGGGCAAGCTGTTCTGCCTTAGGGGCTTAGGTTGAGGGGCACACTGTATAGATGAGCTATGTGTCTTGTGGTTTGTGCTGTGTTGTGGTGGTCACGTGCACTTCTGCCTTAGAGGTCTCTGCTGTATGTGTAGATTTCTAATGAGAGCCTCCACTAAGGTTGGTGTGTGGTTTGTGTTTTTATGTGAGAGCTATGATGGTGGGTGTTCTGGAGGGCTATGTGTTACATGTGGTGTGATATAGGTGTTGATCTTCTCCTCTTGACCAGCTATTCCGGTCTTGCTGGAGAATGCATAGAGTAGGTGGAATATGGCTATATCACCATCATAGATAATGCCCAGATAGAACATGCATCCATGGGCATATCATAGTAAGTGCCTCCACCTCCACCATCATCACATTGAACATACAACATCAGCTCTCAATGTGATGCCAACAGGCAGCCCTGACAATGCCACAATGTTTGGCTCAAACAACCCCTAAGAAAAAAATCTATTCTTTCCTACAGCAAAGGGACACATCTGAACACAAAACACCTCCGCCAGAAAAAGTTAAGCAGCCAATACAGTATGCAGTTACAATACTATGTTGTTTTTGTTTCTACTTTTCATGCACTGAGATCATCAGAGCATTGTCACTGTAGGTCACTGTAACAATGCCTGTACTGTTTCGCAGACCTGGATATACCAGTGGTAAAAATTAGTGCAGCAACCAGCAGGATAAAATCACTATCATCAAACTAAACAAACAAACAAAAAAAAAAACCCAGAGAACAAATAGGGTATACCAAAGCCAAATTTGAGGTAAATTTGGCCTCCCTGGCCAAGGACAACCATAAGGCATTCTTTAGCTATGTCAGCAACCTCAAAGGCAATACACAATTGTGTGCAGAACTCATTGTAAATGGAGCCAATTATACTGAGCCAGAAGATATAGCAAACCTACTTGCTGACAAATCTAGCCCTATCTTTACCCCTCCCTCCCCCTCAACCTTCCCTCAAGAAATACCATTAAATATAACTTCCCCTGCTATCACTGGGGAACAGGTCCTTAATGTTCTCTCTAAGGCCAAGAACACTGCATCACTGAGCCCAGACAATATCTCAGGACACCCTATGGAATTGCTATTTAACTGAATTATCATGGAAATGGTCAATAATGTTATAGGAACCTCTAGACATTGGACCCAACCCAATTTGGTTTTATCAGGGGCAGGTCATGCCTACTCAACCTGGTGGACTTCTTTGAGAAGGTCACCAAAGCAATGGATGAGGGCAAAATGGATCATGCTGTCTACCTTGACCTTGCCAAGGGATTTGACACAATACCTTACTCAGGCATTGTTGACATACTTAAGAGGTTAAGTACACACCCTTATGTCCCCCAGTGGATAGCCAGCTGGCTCGCAGATAGGACCAAGGAAGTTAGAACTGGGGAATCCACTTCTACAAACAAGCCATTCACAAGCAGATCACTCAGGGATTGGTCCTGGGAGTGCTCCTTTTTGGAATTTACTTCTCTGATGTCAAGGCCAATGGCAATGGCCTCTTGCTGACTAAATTTGCAGATTTTTGCAAATTAGAAGCAGTCATAGCATCCCCCACTGACACTTATGATTTCCAGAAAGGGATGACATAGACAAATAACTTGTGCTAGACTCATGGACTAAAACTAAATGCCAAAAAATGCATGGCAGCATCCTTAGTGAAATCATCCAAATCTGGTAATTATGGTATTGACAACATACCCCTAAAAGTCGACCCAGTAGTCAGAACTTGGGGACATACATAGACAGTACTCTAGCCTTTGACCATCACATGTCTACAGTAATGAGAATTCATTTTATGTTGTTCACCTTATAAAAAAAGGTATGACTTCAAGGTCCAAGGAGGTCACTGTTCCATTGTATTCAGCATTCATCAGACCTATCATTGAGTGCAATGCACCCTTTGCTATGTACCTAACCAGGCACATCCAACAACTGAAACATCCCCAGAGGTTCCTCACTAAAAGAATACAGGGTGTAATTAACATGCTCTGTGCAGACCGCCTCAAAGCCTATCCCTGTATTCTGTCAATGTCAGACCCCACACTAATGGACTTCCTGCATATCTGCAAAACAAACAACACCAGAATTACCCATTCTAAAGACGTAAACATTGCCTGTGATATAAATAGGACCTGTTGGAGAAATAGGTATGTGTCCCAAGGACTACCCCTTCCCTGGAACATGCTCCCCATCCTTGTGAAGCAGAGTTCCTTCCTAACCCAATTCAAGTGTAAGTTGGACAATTGGAGATGGAACAGGAAATTCATCCCTGGTTTGGCATCTATGTCTCTAATAGACACAGGCAGCATGTAAATGGTCCATGTCACAGGCTCCTGCTTGTAAATGGTGCATCTCCCAAGTCCCTGCTTATACTTATCAAGGGTTCTAGAACTTGTCAAAGATTTAGGATGCATGGCTAGCCACCAAAAGTGAAACAAAATGATTGAGTGTCAGATAAGTACAAAGTTTAATACAAACTGAACCTCTTGGAGGAAAACATACCCATTCTAACATATTCCCTAAATAAAACTGAAATAAAACCATTTTAAAAGACAAAAAAATCTCTGTCACCCACTGAAACTGCTCACACAAAGTGCACTAAAAATGACAACCTACAAAAATGAAATATGTAGTATAAAGAATTACCCAGTTAAAGTACAACATATTGTAAGAAAAGTACAGTTAATACACAATTTATCCCTATTTACTCCAAATATTACAGCCACACATTATTAATTCATCACAACCTAATTATCTCACAAACATAAAGATATACACTTACCTGTAATGTCCATTGCTTTTGTTGTATCAGCATGTCTCAGCCTCCTTTACTAAGCTGATGGCTTTCCAGATACTCTCTTTAAAAAAATGTACCCACTACTAAAGCAACCAAACACAAATATTACTATCTCTAACACTTGTCTCTTTTTTTATACTGTATCTTTATTCTCCTTTCTTTCCTATACTTTTCTCCCAACTCACCCCCTTCTCGCTTCTATTTACCCCACCCCACCTAGAGACCTTTTTCCATCTCTGGGATAAAAACACTTTGTAAATGGAAATTAAAAATATTAACTTATAATGTTCTATTATTTGTCTTGTAAGTCTACTATGCCTTTGTTGCAAATGTATAACAATTGTTTGACTTGAAGCCTATTGTAATCCTATACTCCCTAAGTGTAAACTATATAGCTTTGTAATCTATGTCTTTACTGTTGTGGAGCTCTTCTTCCCGGGCCTCCACTGAAAATGGGTTCCTGACCCAGTCAGACTTTCCTGGTCAACAAATGCCAAACAAATAAATAAATAAATCAATAGACTGAGCCCAAGCTTGGACATTCTGAAGCATTTCTTTTACTAAGCCTATTAAGCTTAATTCATAAATCTGCTAGCATTTGCCACAAAAGGTAAAAGTTATTAAACGTTAAAAAAAAAATATTGCACTAAACTCTCACCACTGTGACTTGAGTTCTCAACTAAGCTGAAGTCTATAGAAGGTGAGAAACATACCTGATCTCATACAAAAGCATACCCAACCATACCCCCAACCAACTAAAAAAGAAAACCTCAAAATATCATTGTTTCACAGCAGGGTGCAGCCTGCCAAGTCATCAAGTCAGAGACAAGTTACATTACACCCTAATTAATGAATTCAGATAAATATAAGCATTCATAAAATAATACATTTTAAACTTCCCACAGTTTAATCTTCCAAATGAGACAGAAAATAATACAGTTAGTGTATAATTAAAGTGAATATTGTCATTTGCACCACAACTGGCACCCATTGTTTAATCTTCTGGTCCAAGACCATGAGCTATTAACACATAGCTGAGGACAATGAAAGTAACCTTAGAATAATTCATATGCAAAGTAATAACTGCTCTTACCACATACTGTGCTAGGGGTATGACCTGACTATGTATCTATTTTTTATCATTTTAATCAACATTTTAGTTAATGTGATAAACTTTACAAAACTGTTTTTCCTGAGGAGATTCTAATATACAGATAATGGTAAATAAAAAAAGTGCATGCGTCCCTACTTATTTGAATGAATATTTTGTCCCAATGCAAGAACCAAAACCTCATGGCATATGTGGTGGGGTGGTTTGAGCTTGGGGTTTGATATTAAAAGAGAACGAGAGGTGTGTGATCATGTTCAACAAGAGATTGCCAAACTGGTTGAGTCCATAACAACAGATTTGGATTTCAGTAAGCAAAAGGCAAAATTCAGCAACATTTTTTGAGTCCGTTGAGGGTAAATTGGTCCATATTAAGGATAGAAAAGACAAGAAACTGAAATGTGATGACGCAGAGTATCATAACAAGGTGGTGGTATATCCTGCCCTTCCAGGAAGTAACTCTATCAATGGAAATCTTACCAATGGTTTTGGTGGTCTGGATATATGTGATTCTGATAATTATCAAGATGCCCCTTTAGACCACGGCTTTCTGAGAAGATCCAAGAGATTAGCAGAGAAAAACAGAAACCGGCAATCAGTGAACACACTACCACAGGGGAATACAAGGAAAAACAATGGGAGGAAGAATTATTCCAGATGGAGAACTTAATAGATGGGAATTTTATGGTTATTCCCGATCCAGCTATGACAACCTCAGGCACTGTGAATGTTACCACTTATAACTTTAATATTTACAATTTTACTGAAATTGAGAATCGAGCCTCAGCATCATAAACTGTTTTTTGAAAGATTTTAATTTCGTTCTTGCAACCAAGACTATGGTAGAGGATTTCAAACTCAACTTGAAACTGTTTACCAGAAAATTGAATTTTCAAGTTATTTGATGGGAACAATGACAACAATCTAAATGGCAAGCTGAGAAGGAGTAGTGTGATGAATCCACCCTTACACCCTGTTATGAGTTTATCTGAGAGACAATGCCAAAAGGATATACGTTTCAGGTTGGAGAACAGAACAAAAAGGTTTTACAACCTCACGAAGCAGGAGAAGTTGCTTCTTAATCAGTTTGCACACAAAGGTGAACTCATGAAACCAGAGAAGGGGGAGTGGGCTAGTAATTATGGATACTATTGTTTATTGTGGGTGTATGCTGAATCAGTTACAGGCTGATGGTGTTTATTCAATGATCTCACTGAATGAGATAAATGTGGTATATTGAAGTATCAAAGTGGTCTTAGATTAACTGCTTTTATTTGACACCATATCACAAGGTCTTTATGATTATCTTCATGTTAAATGTCCTGTAATTCCAAAAATTTTCGGCATCCCCAAAATTCACACAGATTATAGGGACCACCCCCTTCGTCCTATAGTGGCTGCAAGAGGATCAGTAACTGAGCCATTAGCAAAATTTGTAGATTATAAATTGAAGCACTTGTTTTCTCCATTTCCACACATTTTAAATGTTTCATGGGATTTGTTGAACAAGTTAAGGAATGTGGTTATAGAGGAACATTTTTTGTTTGTAACCCGTGATGTGCAAAATCTTTTTACTGTTATTCCCCTGGACACTGGTTTGAGGAGATTGTTTCTTACTACAGTGAGCTTAATGCAACTGACAATGCTTTGGTCTGTGAATTTATGGACCTTGTACTGGACAACAATTTTCTGTCATTTGATAGAGAGTTTTACAAGCAGAACCTAGGTGTAGCAATGGGGGCAGCATGTGCCCCATTGTTTGCCAATGCAGTGATGCTGAGATAGGAACTACACATGTTGTTTAAATTCCCTTTTTTTCAATATTGTGTGGCCTATCACAGATTTCTGGATGATCTGTTATTTATGTGGAGTGGGTTGATGGAGCAACTTGACACCTTTATGGGACATATTCAGTCAAGTACTGTTTTTTGAAGTTTACCTACCAAGTTGATCAAAGGTCCATTACTTAACTCAACCTAGTATTTACAAAGAAAGTTGATGGAAACTTGGTGACACGTGTGCACAGGAAACGCACTTATTCTAACATATTTTTGTATTTCATGAGCTGCCACCCCAGAAGAAAGGGGTGGTTAAAAATCAATTTATACAAGTATCTTGCCTTACTTCAGAAGATATAGATTGTCTGGATGAATTTGAGATAATTAAATAAGTGTTTAAGGATTGTGTATATCTTCTTGAAATTATTGGATGGGATATTTGGACAGAAAGACAAGGAAGGTTTGCACCCATTATTAAAAGTGGTTTGAGGGTATTGGCCAGCACAAATGAGAGGAGCAACAAGTTTAATGCATCTAACAAAATGTTGTTGCACTATACACGTGACGTGATGGGAATAGAAGACATCATATGGAAAAACTAGGTGTTTTGCAGTGTGACAGTAATATTTGTCACTTATTTACTACATCACCAATATTCACATATAAAAATATGCTGAACATTAAACTGTTGCTTGACAGACTGATTAGAAGTAATGGGTTACTAACTATGAGGAAACGTGGTCACTGCCCCCACTGTTCATACATTAACGTGAACAGGAAATGGTCCTATATTGAATAAGATTTCTGCTTGAGACAATAGTGTTATTTTAAATTGTGGCTCGCAGAGAATAGCATATTTGGCAACCTGCTCTTCTTGTCCCACATTTTATGTGGGGAAGACTAAAAATAGTTTTAGTAAACGGATTTATCAATATCTTTAAAGTATCCGATGAAAGGACAACAAGAGTGCTTTAGCAAGGCACTCTGTATTGCAGCAACTTTGTGAAATTTCTTTTTTAGTTTTGGAGCAAATTAAGATATCACCATCGAACAGTGATTGGGAGAACAGGTTGCTGCATAGAGAAATGTACTGGCAATTAACATTAGACATAATGAGCCCTCTGGGGCTTAATGAAACAATCTCCATTGCCAGCAGTTGAGGAAGCAAGCCCTTGATTTCAATTAGACTGTTTATCAAAAATTATCAGTATAAAAAGGGTCAATATGACAGTATCGAATGGACTAAATAGTGAATTCTATTTAGTCGATCCGATACTGTCGAAATATCAAAATAGCAAAGTCACGGAACATCGACTTTTTTCCCAGGAAAAAAATTCAGTGGGCCGTCTTCGGGACTTTGCCATTTCATCCACTATGGTGTGATCTTGGAGTTGGTATATTTAAGTAGGGGGGTGGGGGGCGAAGCCCCCCACTTAAATTTGTATTTAAGTTTTTTTTTTTTTTTTTTCTTTTTTTTTTGCGGAGTAAGCAATTTTTTTTCCCTGGGAAAAAAATCACTGTTCCATTTGTTCTATATTTTGCTGTTTCGATATTATCGGTACAATGAAATAGCATTCGCTATTTACATTGTATGATAATATGATATAGACGCGTATAAAAAAACTTGATAATTTTTTATTTTCATTATTATTATTTTTATGAACCTTGTTTTTAGTATATTCAGTTTTGCCCATTGATTTAATTATGATAGGAGGTCCTGTTTTAAATTGGCAACTGATGATGTGATTACTGTATGTTTATTTGATTGGTCAAACTTGTAGGTGTGAGCTTTTGTGATTGGATGCATTTGAGGGTATGTTCATTTCATTCACAATTTTTAAACATTTTTTGTATGGGATTTATTCAAGGTTCTGAAGATGTCCAAATTACCGGATGAAAATGCTTAACCTAAATATCCTTCTTTTGTTTTACGTAGATACTTTAACAATTATTAAAGGAACTCTTGAGCTATGATCCAGCTGGTTCATATTGGTTGCTTTTCTTTACAATGTATAACCATGCATACACAACATATGGAGCAGATATACAGCATCCTCATTAAGGAAAAAATATGTATTGACAAGAAATGTTTCAAAACGGTGTAAAGGAGACATGTAAATTGGTAAAAATACTGATTTCTTAAGACAGCGTACTTTATTTCTAATAACAATCAATTTAGGTACTATGAAATCAGGTATATGAGGCAACATGAAAGAAAGAATATCTTGGAAATGAGAATTAATACCAAGAAGGGTTTTATGAAAAACAGTGGG
Organism: Protopterus annectens; assembly: GCF_019279795.1. NCBI lineage: Eukaryota > Metazoa > Chordata > Ceratodontiformes > Protopteridae > Protopterus > Protopterus annectens. Next base: position 1,706,249,683 of record NC_056726.1, on the reverse strand, counting down.
TATGGTCAGAAGTGTCTATCAATAGGACATTGGTACTACCTGCTGCTGTGTCTCTAGCCTTCTTTCAGGAGGTCATTCAGGGTATCATAGCAGAATACTAGGCTGTCAACGCAAGAGGCCATTTTAAGGCTAGCCATGCTACCCAGTAAAATTTGATAGGTATTGGTTGCCAAGGGTTTTGGAGTGCATATATACTTGTGCATATGTGGCCAAGAATTTAAAAGCTTCCTCTCTCTAATAGAGACATAGGTGCCAGACCAAAGGTATAATTATGGTTCCCCATGCACTAATCTAAGTTTTGCTTGAAAAGTGCAGGGATAAACTCTGCTACACATAGATGGGAAGCTTGTTCCAGAGAAGGGGGAGCCTTGAAGACACATACGTCCTCCTCTGGCATGTCATATTTGTTACATGCAATGTTTAGGTCCCTGGATTAGGCATTCATGATTCTATTTGTTTAATGCATGAGCAACAGGTCCATTAAGGCTAGATCAGAGGGTGCCTTATAGGCCAGGCATTGCCTCTCAGCAGCTTGTAGGAGAACAGATATAAGGGCAAGGCTTTGAGGCATTTGGAACAGGACTTGTTGTCCACATCATGTATTTTTTGTGAGGGTTCTCTGTGGATGCTCCAGTGGTTGCATATACCTGGCAAGCTACATAACGAAGGGGGCATTGTACTTCATGATTTGTCTTATGAGAGCAGAGTTCAACTGAATGATGACATGTTTGGATCTAGATGTCATATCCCTGCTTAAAAGTTGTGCAACATAGAATGCCTTCCTGTCTACAGCAGACACATGATGGTCAAATGTCAAATGCCTGTCTACATGGGTTCACAAATCCCTGACCACAGAGTCTGCTATCATGATCATATTTCTAAAAGATATTATGATGCACTTTTCAGCATTAAGTTTTAGACTATGAATCTGACATCAGTTATTATTCTGTGTAAGGCATTTCTGGGGGATATTTGTGTCTTGGTGGGATTCAGTGACTCTACCAAGTTTCCTGACATCTGTGAACTTGGTCAGCCAGATGCCCTTGATATTAGCCTTGACCTCAGAGAAGTCAGTGCCAAACAGAAGTGGCTCCAAGATGAGCCCTGAGACAACCTACTAGTAACTGGTCTTTTAGTAGCAGTAGACTCCTATTTTAACTTATTGGGTCCTCTCTATAAGGCAGTTGGCTATCCAGTGGGTAGTGTAGAAGTGTATGCCTAGTTTAGTCAGCTTTTCTACAATGCCCAAATGAGGTATTGTGCCAAATGCCTTAGCCAGATTAAGGTAGGCAGTATCACCATTTTACCCTCATTCATTGCTTTGGTGACTTTCTCAAAGAAGTCCACCAGCCGGAATAGGCAAGACCTGATCTTGACAAGCCCAAACTGATGTGGATCAAATGTTTGTAGCTTAAGTATGTTGCCATTTAGACTAACCATGATTATGCTCTCCATAGCTTTGCATATCAGGCTAGTCAAGCTTATGGTTCAGTAATTCCCTGGGTCCATTGATGGCCTGTCCTTGTGCAGCAGGATAACTGCTGCAGTCCTTCAATCATTTGGTGTGATTCCTGCTTGGTGGCTGTAGTTAAATGCTGATTCTAGTGGTCATAACAGTTCATTTTTCAAGTTATTGGAGGGGGCAGTCTGGAATATAATTGGAACCCACTAGTGCAGTTTACTTGGTCTTGGAGAGGGGTGCCTTGAGTACCTGCTCTCTAGTGATAGTTGGGAGGGTTGTGGATGTGACTATGTCCTAAGGGGCATCTGATGGGGAGTGGGAGTAAAACTGGAGCTAAATTTGTTGGCCATGAGATTTGCTATATCGTTTCTGTTGGTTTAATTTCTCCAAGTCTTTTGGATTTCTTGTACCATGATGGGAATGGATCCCATTCCTAAGTCAAAGTATTATTAACATTTTGAAATAGTATTGTTTCAGTTTCTGATGTTAGCCAAAAGTGCTCTTTGCAGCACCCACAATGTGCCCAAAACTGACTCCTTCTCTAATTCATACAGAGTTACATGCATCACTAGCATATCTAAATAGAACTGTGAAATTCTTTTTATGAGGTCATTTGCTTCTATTACTATTGTAACTGTCAGGATATCCTTCTTCCTCACTGCCATCATTTATGCCTGTAAATCCTGGTATTTTATGACTTTGTGTCTCTCTGTACATAAGGTACTGTAATCACCGGATGTAGCAATTTCAGTGAGTAATGCTACTTATGCCTTCTTTTCATGAACTACTATATCTGTTTTTTTTTCGCATTTATTTTCTAAACTGTTGGTGATGGCTGATCCCATGTGATATAAACCATCATTCTTGGTGATGCACTGTGCCTCATGTTTCCAATGCTTCTCAGCTACTTCAATATGGTAATGTTTTCACACTTCCCAGTGCTACAGCCTTCTTTGTAAACCAATGTATACATAATCCATCATCCTGGGCCACTAATATTAACCTTTCATACTGTGGTTTAAATTCACTTCTCATTAACCATTCCTTTGTCAGATCCTGATCAACATGAGGTTGTTCCAGTTTTCTCTACTTGCAACTATATTTATGCCTTTTTCCACATTTCTTATCTTCTCCTCATATTCTTAGGTTCATAAGTTCATATTTTTATTGCAGGTTACTAGGCTAACAGCCGTAGAGCCCTTACAAGCCTAGCCATATTTACTCTGAGTTGACCCAATTGTCAGTGGTTAGGTAAGTGAAGTTCACAGAGGTAAGGGTCAATGGTAGTTAATACTGACATTCTCTGTCCAGAAGGGACATGGGCACCACCCCAGGAATGAATCTGTGGTCACCCATCCATTGATCTAGGTTGCATTTGAAGAAGGTTGGGGAGGGGCTCTGTTTCACATGAATTGGAAGCTTGTTCCAGAGATGTGGCACATACGGTTGCTGCTTAATTTTTATCTACTTCTGGTTTGATTTCCATTTCCGCATGATGCTGATATGCTTCTGCTACACTAAGCAGAGAAGTTATCTTAGATATCGTCACCTCATGTTTTAAAACTTTCAGTGTGTTTGGATCTGGTATCTCTATACATGTAATCCATTTCGTGGAGGCCCATACTTCCTTCTGAATGAGGAATATATAATCTTGATATACATTGATTTGTATATATCATTTGATAAGCGTAAAGCATTTTTGTTGTTTTCCTGTCCAACTGATCCTATACCCTTTGGAGCCAATTAATCACCCCAAAAGTGTAAGTTAGAAAAGGAAGAGCAAATCGCTTTATAGCTTGGACTTTGTTCCTAGACGTCAGGGCTATTTTCAGTGTTAATTTCAATCTTCTAAAATATTCCTTACTGAGTTATGTTTGCTTTTATTCATGTTTTATTATCAGTCCTTCAGCAATTCCCTAATATTTATACACTCTCTCCTGCTCAAGCTTCTTTACGTCATATTCCTGTTACAGATTGATATTTTCTTGGTGGTACAACTTTCTTGTAGCTTTTGTACATTTATCAAGACCAAATGACATTCTTATATCATCTGAGAACATTTTAACCACTTGCAGTTGTGCTTTCAGCTCCTCATCTGATGAGCTATACAGTTTTAAATCATCCACACAAAGAAGGTGAGAAGTCTTTATACTTGGTTGTTTTCTGGAAGCTAAATTGTAACCAAGACCTAATTTGTTAAATATCAGCTTAATTGGTTAAGGGCAAGACAAAAGAGCAGCAGTGACAAAGAGTCACCCTGGAATACCCCCCTTTGAATTTTGATCCCTGGGATAATAATTTGTCCTTTATTGTGGCCTACATGCAAAGTGACTTGCTAGTATTTTATGGTCAGTGCAATGTAATTGGTCATTGCTGGATGTATCTTGTATATCTGTAAGCACTCCTTTACCCATCAATGTAGGATGCTGTCAAATGCTTTCTTTGTAATCTATCCATGCCATACTTAGATTCTTCCCCTTTTTATAGTTTTCTATTATGACCACTTTGAGCATAAAGTAAGGATCGGTCCTAAGAGGTACTCTGGCTGGGTGGACAAAAATGAAAGGTTCCACACACATAAGGGTTTGAAACTCTGAAACCCTTCTGGCTGAGGTAATGGCTAATAGGAAAGGTGTCTTCCAAATAGGGAATTTTACATCTGCAGAAGGAGCTGGCTCAAGGGGTGGAAAGCTAAGCTTCTCCAGAATAAAATTGAGGTCCAGAGGGAATAGGAGGTTTTCTGAGAGACCTAATGTGGACAACCTCTCTCAGAAACTGTTTCATGAGAGGAAGTGAAACGAGAGGAGGCTGAGAAGGCAGACAGGCAGAAATAGCTGAAGTGAGGATATTTACAGACGACTAGGATACTCCTTTAGCATAAAGGTTAGATAAGTATGACAGGATCAAAGGGATCTGAGCTTGCTGAGGGTTTTGTCCCTTTTGTCTGCAGCATTTAATGAATCTTTTCCATTTGGCAGAGTAAGACTTTCTAGTACTAGGTCTCCAGACCTCTTTTACAATGTCCAGGACCTGCTTGTCAAGGAGAGACCATTTCCATGGCATCAAGGTATTATCCAAGCTGTCAATTTGAGTGTATGCAGGTTGGACGTATGATTGTCCCCTTGTTCTGTGTTAACGGGTCCACTCTGTGTGGCAGCAGACTTGGTTCCCTGTTGGTTAGGCTGAGCAATAGAGGGTACCACTGCTCCCTTGACCAATCTGGGGCTATTAAAATTACCCTTGGCCCTTCTTTCCTTTGTTTTAGCAGTACCCTGGATAGAAGGGTATTGGGGAAAGGCATAGAGGAATAGGCCTGTGCAAGGGAAGGAAAAGGCATCTATCTTCCAGGCTGACTTTGTTCTGTTCCCGGACCAAAACTTTTCCAAGTGAGCATTTTCTTTGGTGCCAAAAAGGTATATCTGCAGCCAACCCCATTTTTTGCCTATGGGCAGAAAAACATCCCGTTGCAGTAGCCAATCATGAGGATCTGACAGGATCCTGCTGAGATGATCCATTAATTGATTGTTTTTTTCCTGGTAGATACTGTGCCACGAAGTGTAATCCTAGGAAGTTTGCTGTAAACCGTGGTATTGTCTGTCTTTACTAGGAGGGTTCCAGGTTTCCATTGACAGGTCTTTTTGGACTGCCATCAGTTCTTTTAGGTTACTCCATTTCTTCCTTTACATGTGTGCTCCCATCTTCTAATTCTCTTATTCTTCTGTGCAACAATATCTTCTGCCAACTCAATTCCTTTACCATTTACTGTCCCCCAGTATATCCCACCTGATCTCCTAACACTGCTCCTCCTCTAGACCCCAAGTCTTCTCTTCTAGATTAATTATAATAGGACTGCTATGCTGACCTCCTTCCTCCATAACTTGTCTAATCCACATCTTCACAATTATTGTATTATGTTACCTTTGACATTACTACATATGTCTCTGAGATATATATATATATATATATATCTATATATATATCTATATATCTATATATCTATATATATATATATATATATCTATATCTATATATATATAGCTATATATATCTATATCTATATATATATATATATATATATATATATATATATATATATATATATATATATAATGCTTTCTTTCCCAGTTTTTGCTATGTATAATGACAAAGCATTCATTCCTCTAAATGTTTAATTCTCATTGTATTTTTTTAACTGTATGTAATGTGGAGATTTTCTCCTCAGGTCTCTGCCGAAAAAGGGCATGATGCCCAGCTAGACTAATCTGGTTCACAAATGTCAGATAAATAAATAAAATGTGCATGTTTTGAACTGGGAGTCCCATCTACCTTGAGTCTGGAAGTTATTGCAGTGGGCTCCCCAGGCTATTTCTCATGCATATGTTGTCAGAGTTGGTCCTGAGGGATGATCCTGAAGGGAAGGCCCAGATTGAGGGACCATGCTTTGACCTAGCATGCAAACTCTTTACTGAGACAAAGGGAGCAAGGGAGCAGTTTTATCCTGAAGGTGAGAGACTGAAAGTGTTGGCAGCACACATTTTTAAGGTACCACTGTAGTTTCCTCATATACAGTCTGGACATAGGGATCATGCAGATGCAAGAGGTCACATAGCCTAGGCTCTTGAGATACTCTCTGGCTGTGAGGCATTTCCTGTCAAATAACTTTTTGAAGTACAGACTTAGAAAGGTAGCCTGCTCTGGAGGAAGAAAGGCTTTCTGAAGCGATGAGTCTAGTAATGTTCCCAGAAACACAATCCTGTTTGATGGTGAACCTCATTGAAGTTAGTATAATTTAGGTGTAAAGCAGATCTGCTTTAAGTTTGTCTTGGTCTGTTGCCTGAATGAGGCAATTGTCTAAATAAGGGTAAATCTGAACTCCCTTTGTTCTCCAGAAGGCTATCACCGGGGCTAGGAATGTTGTGAAAACCCTGGGTGCAACAGACAAACCAAGTGCAGAGCACAGAATTGATAAACCCTCACACCTGCTATGAAGTTTAAGAACTTCCTGTGTGATTCTTCTATGGGGATTTGGAGGTATGTGTCTTTTAGATCTAAGGTTACATGAAGGCATTGGGTGAGATCACAGGTAGTAGTTTTGTAGAGTTAGCATTTTGAATTTTGTGACGGTAAGAATTAGTTGAGCCTTGACAGTTCTAGACTTGATTTCCAGGTACCTTCCTTTCTGGGGACTAAGAAAGATCTGGAGTAAAAGCCTTCTCCTTGCAAAGAGGTACAAGTTCCACAGAGCCTTGGGTGCACAGAAGCTATATTTCATTTAAGGCCTCGGCCTTTTGATTTGTAGGAATATTTGAGAAACCTGAATTAATTAATGGTTGTTTGAACATGAGTTTTTAACCTCATTGAATGATGTTTAGAACCAATAGATCCCTGGTAATGAGGGCCCAGTTCTTGTGGAATAGGGATAGTTGCCCTTCCAGTTTGCGGGAAGAAGAAGATTGAGTGGTAGAGGATGGGGGAAGGGGAATGGATAGTTATGTAAGAGTCATAATTGTTCCCTGCTAGGCTGCTGGGGGCAGAATCTGCCAGGCCTATTTTGCTTTGTTTGCCACTATCTTGGCTGCTGGTACTGTCTTTAGATCCTTTCTCTTCGAGGTCTACTATATCTAGGCTTAACTAAGGGGCTGGAAAGGACCAATGTTTGGTAGGGTAACTTCTGCTGAAATGAGGAGGTTGGACTGGAAGAAAGTCCTTGACAGTTTGCATGGACTTGCCTTATCCTCCATTTTCTTAAGCACAGTTTCAGCCTTAGAACAAAAAAAAGCCTTCGTCCAAGAGGGCAGATTTGGTATGCTCAGGAAGGGGCTGCTCCCTCAGCCAGGTGTGTCTTCTAATGATGAATCATGTGGCTGCTGCCCTGCTGGAAACTTCCAAGCCATCATAGTCACAGTGCAAGAAGTGCTTAGTTGGGAGCAGGAACTGCTTAAATCCAGTAGCTCCTTTGAGAAGGTCTTATTTTCAATCCCATCAACTTTTGTTTCATCCTGATACTTTAACATATGAAACCGACGGTTTGAAGCCCTCATGACAAGGGTAGGAGAGGTGTAAACTTTCTTTCCAAACATGTCTAAGGGTCTGCTTTCCTTGTCTATTGGTAAAGGTTTTTTGGAAGCACTAGCTTTTGCTCCCTTATGATCTGGAGTCACTACTTCAGAATCTACCACAGGGTTCTTAAAAAGGTGTTTATGGGAATCTAGAACCCTGTAAAATCTGTCATCTATCTGAGGGGCAGGGGGGAAGGGAGTCTGGTTAGAAAGAGGAATGGCAAGGGGTTTATGCTCAGGGAAATTTAGAAATCCCCTAACTCATCTTGGATTGTGGGTAGTTCTGAGCTTCCCATTTGAAATGCTCCCTCAGGGTATATAATTTTTCCCCAAAGGAAATGTCCTTGGGGGGAGGCTGAGGCAAGGTTCTCCTCAGAGTCAGACGCTCTACAGAAGATAATAGCTGTACCATCCTCAAAAGTGGATGTATCATTATTAAAATCATCTTCAGATTCAAAGGAGTCAACATTCTCCTGGGGTGAAGTATCCTTTCTTTTACCAGGTATACTTCAAGGGGAGGGAGGCATCTGGACCAAGGAAATCAAATCCTCAGCCAACCTCACTAGGTCTTGTTGATATGCCTGAAATTGGGAGCCAGTAGGCTTAGGCTGAGGTAAGGTAGATGTAGCCTTTTTGTGAGAGGCCTTAGGCTTAGGCTCCGCACTAGGACCCGGACTAGCAACCTACTCTTGCAAGTGGTGAGCTGAGGTGATTTCCTGATGAAGAAAGACCTGTCATCTGTTTTAGAGCGGTCATTCCAAACTGGAACCTGTGAAGTGGTCCCAGACCCAGCAAATGAGTTAAGTCCTTCAGCTTGTAAAAATATAGAGGGACCAGGAGGCATATTAGACTCTGAAAAGGTCTCACTAGAGGCTTGGTCCACAACCTCAATTACTGAAGGGGGCTACAAATGCGCCTCACCTTCTTCGATAATCACAAGCCTAGCATGACTAGCTGATAGTGAAAGAACATTGTCTAGGCACTAAGTCTGTAAGTCTGAAGCACTTTTCTTTTTTTAGACTAGGGAGATAACTTCAGCTCTACCTGTGGACTTCATGGTATGAAAAGGTCCTAATGACTAGCTAAAATGCTTAGCTTGAATCTCAGCCCTATGCTTGATAGTTCTGCCATTAAAGCAAGTACAGAACTGCCAGTTAGGAATGTCGTGTTCTGGGCCCAAATAAGTCACACAGAAGGACTAAAAGTGCTGGTGTGATAACTTCTTGAGACAGCAGAGACAGTTATTAACTTTCTCTGACATTAGTCAAAAACACATGAACAATTACCCAATAGGGTACTTTTTAGGCATCTTCTTTCTATGGTGTGAAATGACTGACCCACTGACTAGCATTCTGCTTCAGGCTCCAACAGCAAGACAGAACTGAGGTCATGGTGGCAGCCGACTCCCTTTAAGTCCAGATGTAATGACATTGGACAGGGCATCCACCTGCTTCAGGAGGAGGGAAAATTCTGTGGTGGTTGGGCTGGCCAAGAGCTTCCACAGCAAGGAATTCCACAAGTTAGGACTGCAAGAGTGAAACGCAAAGAACATCTTCAGTTTCTATTTCTTTAACTTCTCATTGCTAGTCTTCTTTTTTACTTCCTGCCTTTGTTTCCTTATTTTTTGTATTATGAAATTTTCCATATCCAAATGCCTTTGCCTGTATTTCTCTTCCAGTATCTTTAGTGTCACTTTTTGTATTGATAAGGTTTGTTTTCTCCTTTGCACACATATTGCAACATATTAAATCTCTTTTTCCTTCACAAGTCAGTATTTCTTCTTCAACTGTCTCCCGCTCCAACTTGTTCTTCTTACTTTGGGGGCTCATTGTTCCAATATGCTGTGACATAACCTGTGTTAAACTTTCTATAAAGAATTTTTCACTTTACAGATATTCCATATCTTCAGCTTCTGTTTAACTTCTACTTTACTAATATTCTGTTTTACATTCCCCCTTTGTGAGTTTATTTTTTGTATTGTGAAATTTTCTATATTTTATTTTATTTATTTAACATTTGTTAACTGGGAAAGTCTGACTTGGAATGAAGCCAATTTTCAGTGGATGCCTGGGGAGAAATGCTCCAGATGCATATCTTTGTAACATGGGAGGAAACCAGAGCACCCAGAGGAAACCCAAACAAATGCAGGGATGACATGCAGACTCCACACAGAAGGAACCCCAGCTGAGAATTGAACCAGAGAACCTCTTGCTGTGAGGCAACAGCACTACTGCTGCACCACTGCTCCGTCCATCAGGGTGCCTTTGCCTGTATTTCTCTTCCAATATGTTTGGAACTGCTTTCTTTGTATTGATTAATTTGGCTTTCTTCTTTGCATAAATATTGCACCATATCAGATATCTTTTTCTTTTCTATGTCCATGTTTCTCTTTTATATCTTTCAAAAAATCTATAGATTTTGTTCATTATATTTTTACACTTCCTCTGTCACTTCTTTTTCCAAGCGGCCCAATTTTTTTTGTCTATATAATGTTTTTCATGAATCTGTTCAGCAATGAACACAAATTTGGATTTGAAACTTTTGACAGTTTTTCTTGTACAAGTATTTTTCTTTTGTGAGTAACTACTTATATACAATATAAAAAAATGTATATATTTTTCCACTTACCAACAAGATGATCACTGGGTATACTACCATGCAGGAAAAGGCAGTAGAGTGAGCTAGTATGTCAGATTAGTATGTCAGATATGGGAATCATGCAAACTGCCAGGATGCTGGACAGAGACATTGTTGATGCACCCTCAGCATCATACACTACCTGACAATTGATGGAATGGTAGCCCTTTCTATTGTGGTAGCCCCTGTGGAATAGGAGGGGTCCTTATTGCAGCATGGGTGCAATCTATCACACCCAGTACTTCAGGGAAACATGCCAGCCCATAAAAGGCACCCATAGTCCTGGCAAGGTCCTGAGGTGACACCAGGAAATTGAAAAACTGATCCACGTATGCCAAGAGTACAGTCCAGGAACTGCTGCAATATCCCTGAGGTAGAAGCTTGTGGCATCCCCAACATGCTCCCAGACTGTCTCTGGAAGGACCCCGTAGCAAATATAGTGAGGGTTATACATACTTTGGTAGCCACGGGAATAGAAAGTCCATGCATTCATCCAGTGTCCCTATGGGGGTCAAACATGCCTACTAAGGCCCTTATAATGTAATTGCTCACACTGAATCAAAGAGTAATCCTTTGCTATTATTTTTGCCTTCTTGGCCTGCGAACACCGCTGGGAGAGAAGATTTTTGCCCAGGCAAAACTAGCAAATCAGACCAAGAAATAAAAAACTCAGTGCAATTAATAGTATTTAGTTGATTGCAACTCTGATACATTTCATGATGCTTCCCTTTTTTATAGCTCTTCTGCGACCAGTGCGAAAAAGCTGGAAAAATCTGACTATGAATCAAATGATGTAAAATATACTTCATTATCATATGAAGATTTATATCACTCCTCATTTCCACCATATTATTTGCACATTTAAATATACACATTCAGGGTCACTGTGCATTGGCATAAAAGGCCTCTGAATCATTCACATGCATCTCATAAAGCCTAAACACATTTCATAAATGACTATGAAAAACATGCCTTGATGCTTTGTGTAAACACAAGTTTAAAGCAGACCAGTGCAGTACACATGCCATTAAAAAGTATGCTATAACACCTAGAAAAATACAAGTCAAGAATAATAACATCAGTAGCCCCCTACACTCACCAGGTAGGGGACCAGTTACACTAGTTACATATGCAAAACCTCCTCTGCACAAAAGAGTTTTTAAATCGAGTAACACACTCCAATGTCTAATATAAGTGGAGAAAAGTTTTTTAACTAGATGTTGTGGAACGATTTTTCAGTCAAAATCTGTTAGCAGAGTTCAAGGCAGATTGGTCACATTACAGTTCGGTATATAATAGAGTAGTGTCATCTGTAAACATGACAAATTTAAAGCAGACCACAGGAGCATACAAGCTAAATCAAAGTTATCACTGCTATGTAACCAGTAGTAATACAAGCTAGAAACAACAGCAATATTACCTCCGCTTTCAGTGTGTGTGTGTGTGTGTGTGTGTGTGGGGGGGGGTAGAGACCAGATAAACCACTTTTAGATGCATGATTACCAAAATATAAAAGATAGGTTCTAAATTAACACTAGCACACTCTAATGTATGAAATAGGTGAAGAAAAAGTGAGTTATAAAGCATTTTGGAATTGATTTTTTTCAGTCAAATCCAGGAGCAGAATTCAAGGCAGGTTGGTTGTATTGCAGCCCAACACGGTAGAGCAGTGATGACTACAAACATTACAATACTGCTTTGATGAAAGGTTGTGACTTTATGGGGATAAAATACCTGTGCAAAGTAAAGCTTAAGAAACAAGTGCATAATGACAGGGAAAGCCAGTAATCAGGTTAATGCATCATGAAGCTTTTATGTATCTATCTGTCTATCTATCTATGATATCAAGGAGCTGAAAGAATCAGAAAATGATAAAGGAACAAATGATCGACACCTAATAGTCAACCAAGACAAACATCTATCCTCAATGGAATGAAAAAACAATGAAGAAGAGTTGTTTTCAGAGGAGCTAGCCCCCTGCACCCCCATTCCCATGGTAATTATATATACCAATTCAGAAATCACACCACATTGGAGAAAGGTAATCTTTCCTGATTCCTAGAAACATTTGTAGAATTAGTGCAGACCAAAAGCCAATGACACAAGTACACACAATATTTGGACTCACAGAGGGATTCCCAGTTAGTGTGTGCATGCATCAGGGTTCAGTTCTGAACCAGCTCTTGTTCATACTAGTGACAAATTACCTCAATAAACTTCACTAAATAGGTCAGAGGGGTAACTCAACAAAGCTGCTATGTGTATACCATGTGGCATTACAAACAGACTCGGAATAGGAAAGTCAGCAAATGATAAGGGACTGGAATACAAAACTTAAGGCACATGGGGAGAAACTGAATACAGAAAAGATTCAAACGGAGCAATCATGGCAGCAAATGAGGAAAATCAGAAGAATCTGAAAACTGAAATAGAAAGGTATATAGCAGAGCAAATTGACAACTTCAGGTATCAGGGGGTTGTAGCTGCAGAGTAGGAAAGTCTAAATGTGGAGGTCATAAAGAAAGGTTTGACTCAGAGGCTCAGAGGTGTTGCAATCAACTGATACAACGTGTGACAGTTAGTATGTGACAGAAGAATGCCAAAGAAGCTGAAAAGTAAGGTTTACAAAACAGAAACCTGGCCAGTAAAGGCAGAGCTTGAAGTGATGGAGATGAAGTGCCTGAAATGAGTACTATGCTGTACACTGTGGGACCAATAAAAAATGAGGCTATTAGAGCAGAAGCCAAAGTAGACCCAGTTGCAGAGAAGGTGGTGGAGAACAGATAATGGTGATTCAGTCACATGTGCCAAAAAGTAGAAGACAATTTGGTGAAGCATATTTGGGACTGACAAGAAGACAAGAGTAGACAAGGATGTTCAACCAAGAGATTGATGAATTGCATGAGATAAGAACTGCAACCACTAGGCATGAATGTCAAAGAAGATAGGAGAGTGTCACTTAGTCAAGAGTGGTGATGACAGTTGATAACACACCTGAATCCAATGTAAAAATGGGAAAAGGGTTGATGATAGTGATGATGACCAGAATATTGATGTACTTACATCAAAACACATAATGTCAGCATGTTCTGTGCATGCTCTGGAGATTACCCTAGAGCGGACTAAACCTAAAGCAAGGGTATTTGCAAAGTTAATAACAGGCAATTTTCATACTGAGTCAATTATCCCTAAATACAGTTTATGTGCTCTAACAGAAATATTAAATGGAGAAATGTGAACTGGTCTGAAGGCCCTTTGAGATAGTAGCTGTAGCATAGTCTAAATACAGGTTTGCTGCTTCTGCAAATGTTTGTAGTGGTTTGTTTGTTCTGGGCAAGTTTTCCAGGCCATCTTGGGTTGGAAGAGGCACTTTTTGTTAGAATTATGCTGATTGGGAACTGTTTAGAAAAAGGGAGACCAGTCTAGTGCTTAGAATAAACATCCTCATTGGTTCTTTTGAATCTTTTTAAAGTTTTTTTCAAGTTTTTAACTTCTGGTATTTAGGTCCTGCATTTGAGCAGGTTTTTGCTTGTTTGTACCAAGCTGAACTGAGGCAGGCTACCAGCCACAACTCTGAGCTGAGATACCAGATGACTAGAGGCTTCTGAGCTTCCAAAAAACATCAGTTGCCTGCCTTTTTGCTTATTTATACTATTTACTGCACTTTTTATTGCCTGCCACCTACTTTATACTGTATTTATTTATTGTGTACTAAACTGCACTGTTGCACTGCAATTGTCTGCTTTACTGTACCTGTTAAATTGAATTTTATTGCTGTTTTTACTGTTTACAAAGCTTTTTTGTTAATTTTATAGTTAGTTAAGTATTTACTGGTATTTTTCACTGTTTCTAAGCTATATGTTCTGCTTGTTCTGGTTCTCCTGCCAAGTAGTGTTGAAATAATTGATCTTTTAACTGTTTAAAACATTCTTTAGAGCCTCCTTGCTGATTTTCTGCTGTTTTAAACATGTTTTAGTGTCTCACTGCTATTTTCTGCTGTTTAAAACATTCTCTGGTGTTTTCCACTGAAACTAAGGAAGCTAGTAGCTGCAGCATAGTTCTGGAACTGTTTGTAGTTTGTTTGTTCTGAGTATGTTTTCCAGGCCATCTTGGAGTGGAAGGGGCCTATATGCACATTTGTGAGCGAATTGTGCTGAATGGGACCTGTCTGGTAAAGTGATGCCAGTCTAGGGCTTGGAATAAGCATAATTATTGGCCATTTTGAATCTTGTTAAAGTTTTTTTTCAAGTTTTTATCTTCTGACATTTAGGACCTGCATTTGAGGAGGTTTCTGCTTGTTTGCACGTCATGCAGCACCATGCACTGCCAAGCAGCTGTGTGCTAAAGCTGGACAGCTAAATTCAACAACTTTTCCCCAAAACCTAGGCAGAAATATCCATCCACTGAACTCCTCTGTGATCAATTCAGAATAGCCACCCCTAGTGACAACAGTCTTCAACCTATCATTATGGACATTTGAGCTACCCTTGTTTCTCTTGCCAAGCTTGTTGACTTCGGTCTCTTGAGGCAGTGTAGCAATTGCCTCGTGTACACAGACAACCCTCTACTAATAACACACACTAGTACAGAGTGCAAGTGATGTATTTACACTAAGAATCTAGAATACATGCTCTCTGTCACTCAAAACAGTAACACGGAGAAGGTTGTCAACTCATCTACTACTACATATGCTCATACTACCACTACTCATACACATTGTATACATTAAACACTTAAATCCACATACACAGAGGTTCTGTCAAAAAATTTACTGAAACACCAGAGACATCCAAAACATAAGACTGCTACAGTTAACACAGTCCACAGCACCCATGATCATAGAAACACCAGTGTCTCACCCACCAAACTGTTAGGCGTAATACTCAAAAAACAATTTTTGTTGTCATTGGAAACTCAATAGTGAGACACATGGATGCCCCACTTTTCAGGTTGGATAAGGAGAAAGTCACGGTCAGCTACCTGTGTGGTGTCAGGATTTGTCAGGTCATGCATGCACTCAGGTCTGTCAGCAACAAGTACTGTTATGAGTCTGTCATAGTTAATGTCAGTGTAAATTATCTGAGATTTATCTCACTGGACTACATGAAGAGAGACATGGTTGAGCTCTGAGTATGTGCCGTAGGCAGGTATGTCCTTAGTCTTGAGCAGTATACTACCCTCACCTAGAATGATGCCACAGTATAAACAAAAATGACTGATTTCAATAACTGGCTCAGTATTTGGTGGCATTCAAAGGGGATCCAGTTCCTGTCAGCCTGGGAAGCCATGATCGAGAAACCTCACTGCTTTGACAGAGACAGTTTGCACCTGGCACATCTAGGCTTTCGGCTGCTGGCAAAGGCTCTTGCCTCCCCCATAGTGTATTTTTTTAGGCAAGGTCTAAAATACAACATTACTGAAAACTGGACTCCCTGGAGGCACTTCTGTCACTAAATGATGTAGATATCTGTGCAGTCACAGAAACCTGGTTCAAGACCAGAGAGAGTACCCCAGGCTTGCAAGGCTACAATGCCTTCTACACCTTTAGACTGTGTGAAAATCAAAGGAGGTGGTGTTTCGGTCTATATTAGAGATACATTCACCTCCTGTTTAGTTAGACTGGACAACTCCATGGAGTTACTCCAGGTCCAGGTTAAGTGGGTAAGACCCCCATTCAAGTCCCAGCCAGTTATAGATCCCCCTTCATGGTACATGATTCCCATGAACCGTACTTGACCAAACTGGAGGCAATCCAAATTTTACCGAACTCACTGGTTATGGGGGATTTCAATTATCCTACCATTAAATGAGAAACCTATGGTAGCCCTAACTTGATAGTGCAAAAGTTCCTTGACTTTGTTAATTCAAATGCCTGGAACAAATTGTCCATACCCTGACAAGGGGGAACAAACATTTTGGATCTGGTCCTCATCAACATGTCAAACAAATGCACTGCTGCAACTGTCAGACTCTCATTAGTTAAAAGTGACCTAAATCAGTCACCTTCAAGCTGGTATTAACACCAGAACTGACAAAGGGTGAAATCAGACTAAATAACTTCACCAAAGCAAACTGTACCTTTCTAGGTGAAGGTATAAATGCATTCCAAGCCTTACCCCAAGCTGGAAGTGGTAACTATACTGAAGCTTACACTAAAGTCTTGTACAATCACTTGCATAAGTGTATACATTCTAACATACCAGAAAGAATCAAAACCAGAGCCCGAAGTGAAAACAAGCTGTGATGGTGGACATCCAGCTTTAACAAACTTTACAATAAACAGAAAAAGCTGCTGTCCAAGAAAACAAGAGTAAGGTCCCAACAATGGAAAAGTACCCTCCTCAACCTCAACAGGCAAATAAGGCAACTTGTCAAATTCTGTAAGGGCTCCTTTGATATAAACTTATAAAGTACAGCCAAGGATAACCATAAGACCTTTTACAGCTACATACATAACCTAAAGGGTAGGACTCAACATGTGCAGAACTAGTTTCCAATGGTACCACACACACTGACACCACAGAGATAACAAACCTGTTAACAGATAGGTTTGATGAAAATTTCACTACCTTATCCATTCTTAACTTACAACAAACCTTTCCCCAAACTCCCTGGTACCCTACATATCTGAAAAGCAGGTCATGAAAGCATTGTCCAAGGCAAAAAAAACACAACCTCTATGGGACCAGACAACATCCCAAGCTGTCTTCTAAACAGGCTAAAACATGAACTAGCATCACCACTAAGTACCTTTTTCAATCACAGCCTAACCGCAGGCTTTGTTTCTGTGGAATGGAAAACAACAACAGTTATTCTCCTTCACAAAGGTGGCCTACCAACAGACCTGGGAAATTACAGACCCACAAGTCTGACCAGCCTCATCTGTAAGGCCATGGAGCGTATCATCATGGACCTCATAAATAAAGACATAGGTGATTTCCAAATGCTGGATCCTACCCAATTCAGCTACATGAAGGGCAGATCCTGCCTGTTAAATCTGGTGCATTACTTTGAAAATGTGACCAAGGCCACTAGCATGGGCAAATCTATGCACACAACGTACCTTGACCTGTCAAAGGCTTTCAACACAATCTCACATTCAGGCATTACCGATAAACTTAGCAAACTATGTGCCAGTGCATATGTGAAGTGATGATCCTAACATATGCTAATGGCTTGGCAGAGCTAAGTACATGTTCTTGACTGTGTACTTCCTAATGTAACATCCAGCTTTTCCACATATCAGGCCAACACTTGAACTCCCCCTTGCTAGGATGTCGACATTGACAATGGCTGCTCACGGCCACCCTCTTTAGCTAGTTCTTCTAGCATTCTGGTCATTAAATTATCTACTCTGTACCATGCGTCTGGCTATCTGTCTGCACCTCTCAAGTGGACAGAATTTTGCAAAATGTATATATTTTTGTCTTACATTTTTAGTCTGATCCTTGTAAAATGTGTGGCTTTCTAGCAAATCATTGATTCATGAGGTCACTAGATAATGACAGACATTTGCATTTCAGACCTAGTATCCTTCAGAAAATGCATGTTGACATAAAACCTGTTATTCAAGCAACGGCTGAAGTTTATAAGAGTAATATTTGAAATCTGCTCATTATTTTTGGGCGTTTGACCACATGTAATGTTTTGGCTTTTTCCAGGCATTTTGATTGCAAGGTATGTATGTTTCTTAGTCTGATCACAGAATGATTGTACTCCTTCGATGTGACAATATTGCCAAGAAAAAAAATTGAGACAGTAGAGCCTTAGGTGGTCTTTTCTCATTCTTCCTTTATGTAAGTAATGACAGTCCTAAAATGAATTACTCAATCAACACAGCAGGTAGAAGATTGCACCTCTGTCTCACCCCAGGTGCCAGACAACCACTCTACCACTGCTTAAGGAAGAAACAGTTGCAGAAAAGAGGAAAATCCCAGGATGCAAAAAACTCCCTTACCAGCCTCAGTAAAAAGCTGAGACCCCTCATAAAATCCTCCAAAGCTAGTTACGAAAATGAAATTGCCAAAGATTCCAAAGACAACCACAAGGCATTCTATAGTTATGTGAAGAATCTAAATGGCAATGCTCAGATCTGCGCTGAGCTACAACAGAATGGCATTAAATATACTGATCCCAAGGATATTGCCAATATACTGGAAGATCGATTCAGTGCCAACTTCACCCCCCTCTCACCCCTAAATGGCCCATCTCAATACCAGAAGATTGCAAAAATTACGGTAATAACGGCCACACAGGTAAAAAACACACTCTCCAAAGCTAAGAATACAGCATCCATGGGACCAGATGACATCCTGGGCTGTGTACTACATGAACTACAAAATGAACTGGCACCTCACCTAAGTGTCATGTTTAATCATGCACTCACCTCAGGCTTCATATCCACTGAGTGGTGCACAGCTACAGTTATCCCACTCCACAAGGGGGGATCCACCTTGGATCCTGGGAACTACCGCGCCATCAGTCTGATGAGCCTGATCTGCAAAGCCATGGAACGTATTATCATGGAACTTATAAACAAAGACATTGGCAACCTTAAAACACTGGACCCCACCCAGTTTGGGTTCATGAAGGGCCGATCTTGTCTCCTGAACCTGATTGACTTCTTTGAATCAGTCTACAGAGCTGTGGATGAGGGTAAGGCAGCCTATCTGGACCTTGCCAAGGCCTTTGACACCATCCCCCTCTCTGGAATCATAGATAAACTTACTAAGCTGGGCATTAATCCCTGCATCACTCGATGGGTTGCCAACTGGCTTACTGACAGAACCCACACTGTAAAAGTAGCTGAATCCAAATCCATCTCCAGACAAGTGACAAGTAGAGTACCTCAGGGTTCAGTCCTGGGACCTCTCTTGTTTGCCATCTACCTCTATGAAGTACAGGCCAACACTAAGGGACTCTGGTTAACAAAGTTCGCACATGACTGCAAACTGGGAGCCATTACTGAATCCCCAAATGATGTCGATACTCTACAAAAGGGCCTTACAGAAACAGATGCCTGGTGCCAGAGCCATGAGCTCAAGCTCAATGCCAAGAAATGAATAGTTATCCTCTTTGGGACAAAACATGTACCCGTGAATTACCACATAGGTGGCAGTACACTAAACACTGAAAGTGTGATAAGAAGCTTAGGGACACAGGTGGGCAGTGGTCTCACCTTCAATGACCATATTGCCACAACAGTCAGAAAATCCTCCTATGTGTCACACCTCATCACTAAGGGATTTTCATCCAGAAAAAAAGGAGGTCATTGTCCCACTGTACTCGTCCTTCATTAGACCCATTATAGAATACAACACCCCATTTGGTATGTACCTCTCAAGACATCTGCAACAACTGGAAAGGCCGCAGAAATACTGCACTAAAAAAATCACAGGCCTAAAGCAGATGCCCTGTGCTGACCACCTTAAAAAACTCCAGCTATACTCTGTTGTATATCATCTACTCCGAGGCGATCTCTGCTTAACATACAAGGCCATGTCAACCCAGAGCTGCTGGATATGCTACACTTAAAGAAATCCCAATCCTTCAGAGCCACACACTCCAGGGATCTAAACCTTGTCATCACAATAAACAAAACATGCTGGAGGTATAGGTTCCTGACCCAGAGACTCTCCAGACTCTGGAACAGACTGTCCATACATGATAAGCAGAGCACCTCTTTGGCCCTTTTCAAAAGGAACCTTGCTGATTGGATTGGAGAAAGGAAATTCACCCCAGTGATCACGTCAGTCACCCTGCTAGACAGGGGTCCAGGGAAGTAAATAGTGTGGGGAGAAATAGCCAGGGAATTGTTATGGCTAGGCTTGTATAGGGCCAATAGTCTAGTAACAACCTATGAATATATGTGCTCATCCATTGCTAATGGCTTTGAAGTTCTGTGGAGATGATGGTGCCTATGGCAGACACCTCCTACTGATATGGGGGAGGCAGAGTGCCAAGGGCAACCAGGCTAACTTGATAAAATTGTTACTAAGTGATCTCTGGTAAGAGAGCACAAGATAACTGCAGATATATTTTATTTTTTTTTATAGCTGTCTTTATCTACCTTTGTTTTATCAGACATCTCAATTTTTATCTTCTGTCTGAATACTAATGTATTTGAATGTTAAATCATTCTTTGTTTGGTACTTCACATCAGACCTTCTTATATTTATGATCCAAGCAAAAATATCAAATTCCAGGTCTTATAGCCCTTTGGATTATGGAGACACATAATTCTGTATTTCACATCAAGGTCACGGTCCATGGAGAGAGTGAAGTGTCATCTGGACCATGATGCCCATTTCAAATCAACACATCCTGTGGCAAAGAGACAAAGACTGGGCATTGGATGTCCAAAGGAAATTAATTAAAATATGCAGCAAAGAAAAGAGAAGAGAATGTAAAAGATGACAGAAAACTAAAATGATTTATTATTTCATTAAGGTACAGATGAGAAATATTTATTAGGAATGAAGGTACATGGAAATAATTCATTAATAAACATTTTTTTAGATTAAAACATTCAAGTCTCCCATCTGAAAGCCTTTTAGGGTGTTGTTAAAATGTACTATCTTTCTCACTGATATAAGCATTTATAAAAAGCAAAGTGTAGTATACAATATACAAAGCATTAATGAAAAATAAGAAATAAAGTGAATCCAGTAAATCATTTTTAAAATATAAACTAGGTTGTTTTCAGTTTAACTCATGAGTTTTGGGGGAGTTTTGGCATAATGATTAAGGTCGTGGACAGAAGGTATAGTATTTGATTCTGACCATGGGCTATTGGTTAGAATTAAAATGACGCTTCATAGCATTTAGACTATTATTCACCTTTGAACACATTAAATCATTTTTGTTAATGGTTACAGGTGATGTAATATTACTATATTTTCTTGCAAAAGGTTTAACTAGAAACTGAGAGAACTAACTGAAGAAACAGAAGAAGAAAACCAGTAATACAGTCTTAATAACAGAAACTGCAGAGTTATTGACACGTTGCCCCCCCCCCCCTACACACACAAGATGCACATTCTTAGTTAAAATGATGAAGATGGGTAGCTGTGATTTTTCCCTCATGAATGACCACAGTTTATGTCTAATTCCACAATATATTTTAATATATTTTTATTTAGAATTTGTATGAAACAGTGTGAATTTCAGGCATGAATGAGGTTCATAGGTTCATAGGTTCATAGGGTGGTACTAGGCTATCAGCCCTAGGGCCTATACAAGCCTAGCCATAACATTTCCCTGGCTATTTCTTCCCACATTATTTACTTTCCTGGACCCCTGTCTAGCAGGGTGACTGACATGATCCCTGGGGTGAATTTCCTTTCTCCCATCCAATCGTCAAGGTTCCTCTTGAAGAGGTCCAAAGAGGCACTCTGCTTGACATGTATGGGCAATCTATTCCAGAGTCTGAGGAGTCTCTGGGTCAGGAACCTATCCCTCCAGCATGTTTTGTTTATTGTGATGACAAGGTTTGGATCCCTGGAGCATGTAGCTCTGAGGGATTGGGATTTCTTTAAGTGTAGCATGTCCAACAGCTCGGGGTTTGATATGGCCTTGTATGTTAAGCAGAGATCGCCTCTGAGTAGACGAGATGCGACAGAGTATAGCTGGAGTTTTTTAAGGTGGTCAGCGTAGGGCATCTGCTTTAGGCCTGTGATTCTTTTAGTGAGGTATTTCTGAGGCCTTTCCAGTTGTTGCAGATGTCTTGAGAGGTACATACCAAATGGGGCGTTGTATTCTATAATGGGTCTAATGAGGGATGAGTACAGTGGGACAATGACCTCCTTTTTTTTGGATGAAAAGCCCTTTGCGATGAGGTGTGCCACATAGAAGGATTTCCTGACTGTTGTGGCGATGTGGTTATCGAAGGTGAGACCACTGTCCACCTGTGTCCCTAAGTCTCTTATCACACTTTCTGTGTTTAGTGTACTGCCACCTATATGGTAATTCATGGATACATGTTTTTTCCCAAAGGGGATAACAATACATTTCTTGGCATTGAGCTTGTTCCCATGGCTCTGGCACCAAGCATTTGTTTCTGTAAGGCCCTTTTGTAGAGTATCCACATCATTTGGGGATTCAATAATGGCTCCCAGTTTGCAGTCATCTGCAAACTTTGTTAGCTAGAGACCCTTAGTGTTGACCTGTACTTCAGAGAAGTAGATGCCAAACAAGAGCGGCCCCAGGACTGAACCCTGAGGTACTCTACTTGTCACTTGTCTGGAGCTGGATTTGGAGTTGGCTACTTTTACAGTGTGGGTTCTATCAGTAAGCCATTTAGCAACCCATTGGGTGACATAGGGATTAATGCCCAACTTAGTAAGTTTATCTATGATTCCAGAGTGGGGGATGGTGTCAAAGGCCTTGGCAAGGTCTAGATAGGCTGTGTGGACCACCTTACCCTTGTCCATGGCTCTGGAGACTGATTCAAAGAAGTCAATCAGGTTCAGGAGACAAGATCGGCCCTTCACAAACCCAAACTGGGTGGGGTCCAGTGTTTGAAGGTTGCCAATGTCTTTGTTTATAAGTTCCATGATAATACGCTCCATGGCCTTGCAGATAAGGCTTGTCAGACTGATGGGACGGTAGTTTCCGGGATCCAAGGTGGATCCCCCCTTGTGGATTGGGATAACTGTAGCTCTGTGCCACTCAGTGGGCACAAAACCTGAGGTGAGGCTATGATTAAACATGACACTTAGGTGAGGTGCCAGTTCATATTGTAGTTCAGGTAGTACACAGCCTGAGATGTCATCTGGTCCCATGGATGCTGTATTCTTGGCTTTAGAGAGTGCGTTTTGTACCTGTGTGGCCGTTATTAGTGGAATTTGGCAATCTTCCGGTATTGAGATGGGCCATTTAGGGGGTGAGAGGGGGGTGAAGTTGGCACTGAATCGATCTGCCAGGATATTGGCAATATCCTTCGGATCAGTATATTTAATGCCATTCTGTTTTAGCTCAGAGCAGATCTGAGCATTGCCATTTAGATTCTTGACATAGTTATAGAATGCTTTGTGGTTGTCTTTGGAATCTTTGGCAATTTTATTTTCGTAACTAGCTTTGGAGGATTTTATGAGGCATCTCAGTTTCTTACTGAGGCTAGTAAGGGGGTTTTTTGCATCCTGGGATTTTCCTCTTTTCTGCAAAAGTTTCTTCCTTTTGTTGTAAAGTTTGTTAATGGCAGGGGACCACCAGATTGGCTTCCTTTTTTGGATGAGAGCATTTTGGTTCTATTTGGGATGGCACGATTCATGCATGAGTGGATGTGCTCGTACAGTGCCTTAGTGTAGGATTCAGCAGTTGAACTTTCAGTTCCCGTCTGCATGGGTGTCATGAAGTTTGTCACTTCTGACTTGAGTAGCATGAAGTTGGCTTTGGAGAAGTTTTTTATGGTGGTTTCTTTACTGGGGGGTGGGGGTGGGATGTGGATGTTATGGGTGATTACCTTATGGTCAGACCTGACTAACGAGAGGGTGACCATAGGTATGGAGCATTGATTTCCCATGTTGGTAATTATCAGGTCTAGGATACTGGACCCCCTGGTGGGACTATGGATTAGTTGATCCAGGGCGTTGGAATTTATGAATTGCAAGAACCGTTGGGCAAAGGTGTTGGGACATGAGTAGTTTTCCCAGTTAATGGCAGGGTAGTTAAAATCACCCAGTTTTAGGGTGTTTGGTTCTATCTTAATATTTTCCAGTATGTTTAGAAAGGTGTAGTGAGAATCTTGGGGTATGGTGGGGGATCTGTAGCAAGCTACAATTTGGATTTCAGTCTTACCTAGTGTTAGTTGCACTTGGAGAATTTCAGACACATTGTGTTGGCCAACTAGCCTGGTGGTGTGAATATCTTTGGTGAATATTGACATTCCTCCACCTTTAGTGTTTCGGTCCTGGTTTGGTGGCCGAAAAGTGTGGTAAGAGTTGTAGCCTGGTATTGCAGGGGTGCTCTCTGGAGCCTTGAACCAGGTCTCAGTTACTGCACAAATATCGATGTTCTCCATTTTTAGGAGTGCCTCGAGAGAGTGCATTTTGAGGTATAGACTTCTAGCATTGAATAGCATTACCT
This sequence comes from Protopterus annectens, assembly GCF_019279795.1. Classification (NCBI taxonomy): domain Eukaryota; kingdom Metazoa; phylum Chordata; order Ceratodontiformes; family Protopteridae; genus Protopterus; species Protopterus annectens. Next base: position 1,706,225,440 of record NC_056726.1, on the reverse strand, counting down.
TCAGATTTTCATGCTTGTACCTGTTACGGTGGTGGTTTTGTCCTTTGAAGTTTGCCTAAAAAAGGCACTATAGGGGTGGCAAGAGCCTTAGCCAGTAACCTGAATCCCAGGGGCGACAGGTGCAGACCATCTCTGGCAAAGCATCGTGGTCTGTCAATCATGTCATCCCAGGCAGACAGATACTGGATCCCCTTTGAATGACACCATAAGCTTAGCCAATTGTTGAAGTCAATCATTTTATCCTTATATTGTGGTATCATTCTGGGCGAAGGCAGGATGCTACTCAGGGCTAGGGTCATACCTGCCTGGGCCACATGATCCGAGAGCTCTTCCATGTCTCTTTTCATGTAGTCCAGGGAGGTACGTCTCAAGTCATTCACTCCAACATGGACAATGACAGAGTCATATTTGTACTTGTTGTGGAGTGACTTGAGTGCATGCGTTATGTGGCAGATCCTGGCACCCGACAGGCAGCTGACTGTAATTTTCTCCTTATTCAACCTGGTGAGAGGGACATCAGTGTGCCGGACGATGGACAATGGAGCAAATCATTGCTGAAGGTTATGTTTTGCAGATGAGTTGATAAGTACTTTTATCGTAATGGAGTGATTAAGATGTAGGATACATAATTCAAACAGCCATTGTTGGTCACTGAATTGTAATGTTCAAACAGTCATACTAGTAGTGAATCCTAACAATTTGTATTAAAAAATGAACTGCATCAGTTTCTTTTCTAAAGCTTTGTAATCTATAAAAGTCAAAGATAATCATACCTAGTGACACCTAGGAGTATAAAGAGGCACATCCTTGCCATGAAAAAGTTGTTTTGTCTTTCTCCAGTATTACCAGAAAAATACAAAACCACCTCCTGGAAACGAGAGGAAAGTCCAAATAAACAGTCAATGGAGTGTAGAACCATGAAGATGTATTAAATCCACTTCAGACTTGGTAAGCGTTTTCATCCTGACAAATATAGGACTTTATCAAAACCCTCCAGTATTGTTTGGTTGATCATCACTGGATTCTACAATCTTCAACTATCCATGTCTAACTTTTTTTTAATATATATCTTTTTCTGTGTGTATGTCTGTGTCTGTAGTTGTGTCCTGTGCAGTGGTGCTGTTATGGAATGGGGTCTCCATAAGTTAATGTGTAAGGTTATGGTTAGGAACATCTGTGATTCTGTCTGGCACAACAGAACAAGATGTAGACTCAGTATTAGCATAGTCAGTACCTCAAAAGAGTTCCAACAAGTGAAACATGCGTGTGATTTATGAAAGTCAGGGTTACTTCTGTCCATGAGCTACTACTGGAAGCAAAATACACATTTTAAACACAATATAAGTTAGGAGCTCCATCTTTTACTTTGTCATTCTGTTTTTGACAATTATATTGCTGCTGAAATGTAAAAAGGAAACAAAAATTCATAATTATGGCTTTCTTAACAGTGCTTATGTTTTGTGCAGTTTTTAACGGACTACTAATGCAATCCGCTACCCTCTAGTGTTTGCTTTCCATTCTGCCATTCAGCACTACAGTTAGGACCAGAAAAATATGCAGTCATATTGGTGTTATCCAATGCCTGCACATAATTACTAATTTTGCAATTATTTATTATTTCCACAATATGCACATATTATTTTTCCCATGACTATTGGAACTTTCAGCATCAGTAAATATTGAAGGCTTATCATAATGTTTCTTAGCACTAACACCAAAGAATTTCCAAATAATGGCATGCTTTTTGTGTATTTACAGTGTAAATAGTTGTGTGCATGTGAAGAAGCCAGAATGCTGTTATGTAAGTATTTATTTTAGATAGAGCTTTGCAAGGTACACAGTCTCCCTTTAATCTTGTATATTACAATCATCAAGAATAACTATTGGAATCTAGGTCCTTTAATACATTTTAAATTATACAATTTCAAGGAAGCTTTTATCCGAGTGTTCTCTTTTTCATTAACAGAATTTGTTAGCTAGAAATCATTATCATCATCAACCCCCTTTACCCAGTTTTGTATATGGGATTGGACCCTCTCCTAGCTTAATAATTATGCGTAACAGTCTTGTGTTGTCTCTCAGAAAAATGTATCTTTCTCTTGGCTGTACATCCTTATTATAACATCTTCTTCCTGTCTCTCCAAAGATCCTTTACCAAATCAGATTCTACTTTCTTGTGAAAGTGACCAAACCACAGTAATCTGTTCTCTTTGACCTTCTCTATGAGTAAGACTTTATTTAGTTTTATCTCTGACTCCTTCATTTACAAAGGGCCAGATTCAGAAAACTTGGCTCATTGTGTTGAGCAGACTTGTGGAATCAGTGGTCAATGTGCAGGGTATTTGTGATCAGAGACACATGTACTGCTTGCAGACAATGCCAGGCAGTAGGGTTGGGTGCAGTATATGTTAATGGCTGTATATTGACATGGCAATCAGCAACATTGTTAAATGAACAATGCAGTGCATGCAAATGAGGCAGAACAAGTTGCTGGAGTGATTAATAAACGTATAAAAGTTGTGCTTCAGAGCTACACACTCTGTATAAATGAACCTGGATGAATAACTATTACTATTGCTATTAACTTTACTACTAGTAAATGTGAATCTTCTAGAACCTCTCGGTGCAACAGGCCCTGACAGTGCACAATGTCACTCCTGGATGCACAGTGCCAACCAACCATGCTTAATGTTTCATGGACTTCACAACTCTGTATTGTGGACTGGTTACCATGCTGATAAGGAGACCAAGCAAGACATTATGGATATGTGTTGGCCTCATCTGCAGCCCCATGGAATTCATGGAGTACCTATCCCAGTGAATACCAAGGTATGTGTGCTTTACAGATATTTGATGCAGGGATCTTTCAGTGGTCTACTATGGACACAGTGAGGGGTATCTTATGCATCTGCCTTGAGAATACTCCATTATTTTCTTGATGCCATCATTCTGCATGTGAGGCAGCACAGGTGGTTCCCATATAACATAGAGGAGGGAAGGACCGCTATGTGGGAAGTGTGTAATATAGCCCATTTCACTGAGAAATTGAGGGTCATAGATTGAAGCCACATTGAAATAAAGGCTCCACCAGGTGAAATGGGAAGAAGGTACATAAACCACAAAGGGCATCACTCCATCAACTGTCAGGTGGTCTGTAATGCACATGGCATTATCTACAGTGTGTGTGCAGGCCACCTAGACAGTTTTCAAGGCTCCCATATGGCAGACCTGTGACCTGGACCAGTATAGCTTGTGAGGGATGACAGCCATGCCTAATCACAGCAAGGAACATTACTGAACATGTATTAGGGCTGCTGTAGCCAGACATCCATAGTCTGAATTCATTAAGTTAACCACAAGAAAGAACACTGCTGTGACCCGTAGTCAGGAACTGCAAGTAGCACCAACTCAAGTAATGACAACAGTTTACCTAGGTTTCGTCTTTAATGAAACAAACTTCTTCAGAACAAACAAGTCCACACACCCTAAAAATAATGAATAAATACTATTCCACTAATTACATTCAATTAACATACCCATCCTCCAATATAATATGCAAATAAGCTTGCCTTCAACCTTAAAATGTAATATATACATCAAATGCACTCATACCAACATTACTATAGTAAAATCCATATTCCTAATAAACCTTCTTAATACATATGTAAAAACATATTATAAGACATATAACACACTGTACAACATTACTTCACAATATATAAAACTTCCACACTCTGATACAAAAATTAGAAAAGCAAATAAATAAAAAACCACGACAATATATGTGTGTACAAAATACATTCCATGCTAATTCCATTTTTATACATACCCCCATTAACCCATGATATGTTTTAATTTTAAAATGGGAGCTAAACTTATATTATCATTGATGCCTGGAAACACTGTGGCATCCAACCTTAGCTGCCACTTCATTTCACATATATTAAGGTGCATGTCTAAAACAGCACCTTGAAAGTCTTTTTTAATATGCTGTATTACACAAAATTTAAATTGATGACCAGAACTTTGTTCTATGTGCCTAACTACAGCATTAGTGCTTCTCATATGCTTAATATCCAAAATGTGCTCACTAATTCTTTCTTTGAAGGCTCAAGTCTTTCCTACATAGAAATCAGAGCATTGTGCACATTTTGCTAAGTAGACCACATTTTTGGTGAAACAATCAAAATGCCCATATATACCAATGGGCACATCCATTACTTCTATCTTAGAACCAGTAACCAAAATGTACTGACATACATTACATCTACCACATTTAAAATTGCCCTTAACTCTGTTCAAATCACTCATGTCACCAAAACCACCTCCACCCCTTTCAAATAACTGCTTAAATGACCTTCCTTTTCTATATACATTTTTTGGGACCTTGTTCAATTTACTCCATACATGATTGTCCAATCTTAATAACCTCCAATTATTTTGAATAATTTCAACAATATGTTTAGTATCATAGGAGTATGTTGTGATAAAATATATTTCAGATTCCGGCATTTCAGTGGTATTTTTTATCGTATCACTTCCCCTTTTGTTAATTAAATTTCCAGTATAATGATTGTTGTTTATTAAACAATTCCCATTACCATTCATTGTTAATAATGCCATATAATGTCCTTAATTTCTTTTGCGTACTACCTCATCACCAATAGAATCACACAACCCAATAGGATAACCTCATTTGACAAACATGCTCTTTATAAATTCCAGCTCATTAATGAAATCCTGGTCCTCACTCCCCCTTCTGGCCACCCTAACCATCTGACCTTTAACAATGGCCTTTTTCTGATGGCTAGGATGCCAGCTTTGATAATTCAAATATGAATTTGAAAAGGTGGGTTTTCTATAAATACTAGAAGTCAGACAATTTCTGACTTTGTCTGCCTTTAATTGAACATCCAAATATGATAACTCGTCCCCACTAAATTCAAAAGTAAACTTCAAAAAGTCTACTGTATAATTTATGTATTCAATAAACATATTCATAATTTCCACACTGCCTTCCCAAATCATAAAAATATCATCCAAAAAGCGAGTGTAATGCTAAATATGTTGCATGTATTGACTGTCAAAAACAAACTGCTGCTCCCAGAAGGACATTACATAGTTGGCATATATGGGAGCACAAGCAGCACCCATTGCCACACCAGTAATTTGCTTAAAATAATGGCCTTCAAAAAATATATAATTATTGTCTAATACAACTTCCATTATGGTGACAAAAACATTGATGCGATCCTGTTCATATATCCCAGTTTTTACTAACTGAGCTTCTAACCACTGTAATCCAATGTCACTTGGAATCTCCGAAAATAGATTACAAACTATGTAAATGTATGAACAGGATCACATCAATGTTTTTGTTACCTTAAAATACATCTCTGTATCCACCAGCCTATGCAGTATCTACTTCTTGCACCTGTACAAAGACAAATATAAAATTCTAAACCTTCCAAACTCAAATCTAATGTTCAAAGAAAAAAATCTAAACTTAAAATCGCTATACCATTAACTCCACTTAGCAAATATTCTGAAGATAGGTGGAGATATCTACCCAAAACCAGGTACAGCCAATCCCATGAATTCCCATAATACTCTATATTCAGCACAACGTCATCAAATCCACTCCCATCTCCCTTATCACAATGGCTGTCTTCTCACCAATATACACATCAGAAGTCTGTGCAACAAAATCACCAAATGACATGCCTGGCTAGTACTCAACTCTCCTGACAATAATTTCCACTATAGCATGGCTAAAAAATAGAAAATATTAGAAAACCACACACTGTGGTTATAATACTCTCAGAGCTGAAAAAAAAACAGGAGGTGTAGCAAATAACTTAATAGTACATCAAACCTCTATAAATCTCCATAGATAAACAATACTGAAATTTTGATTTCATGCCTAAAACTGAATAATTCCAAATCAGTATGCATTATTGTAACCCTTATCCCTCCGGGCAGTAACACCAGCACTGCTGAAGAACTCTTCGGCTGGGCATTCACTAACATTTTCCAAGAATTAATGATACTAGGTGACCTGAATATTGACTGGCTTTAGGTAAGCTCTGACAATCCCTCCTCTGTCATAAACTGACATGGGTTTACACAGATAATCAAAACTCCCCCAAGATGTAATAAGCCATCCATTTGACAGTTTCTCATAGATTGGATCCTTACCTCTTCTCACCAAAATGTAATAGATGAAGGATCCCTGTCAGATTCACTCACCTTCACGGTTAGAAACATAAACAATATACAAAAGCAACATCATTACAACCAAGTTAGAAAGTTAGAACATTACCAGGTAGGGGCACCTAAAAGTCAGGCAATTGCCACCCCCTAAAGATTCTACCCCTAAACTATACTGCATCTGAAATCAATAGAATATTTATTAACATCCTAAACAAATTAACTCTACTCAGAAACAATGGTAACTTCAATAACTAAATCCAGAACATTTTATGCTCCTTAGAAATAATGTAAATGCAATGGGCAAAGCCAATAAGAAAATACTTAAAAAACTCCACCTGTCTCTCCATTTCCTTCTCCAAACTCCCACAATTTTACAGACACATTTAAACTCATCTCCATGTCCTACATCTAACAGAGGATAAAGGATTAGTCCAGATAAAATCACTTTACCTGACAGATCTTGGAGACTATTTCAACAATACCCACATTGCAGGAGTAATAAAGACACCTTGTTCAAGTTCCCAGTAGTTTATTCAGTTAAGTAGGTAGATGGACGAGTGTTCTTGTCATCCATCTACCTGATTAACTGAATAAACTACTAGAAACTTCAACAAAGTATCTTTATTCCTTTTACAGGGTGAGTATCAGAGCGAGAGTCCATTAGAATAAAAATGCTCTTCCATCCACCTGCTTAGCTGAATAAACTAGTGAAAACTTCAACAAAGTGTTTTTATTCCTCCCACAGTATGGGTATTGGAGAAAGAGTCACCTAGATCTGTTAGCTAAAGTGATTTTATCTGGACTAATCATTTATACTCTGTTTCTTGTTAGTCCTGTCACCCTCTGGGTCACAGGTGGGATGCCAGACTGCTTTTAAGCTCTCTGGATTACCTGTTTTCACTTTATACATCAGGAGATAACTCTCTAATTAAAACAGGCCGCCACAACAGCCCCAGACAATACACCTGGAGAATATATCAAACTCACTGCTGATGCTCTAGCCTATCCAATATCCTTTTTAATCAACAGGTACAACAGAAAACCTTACATTCTCATTTTGTGAAAAAAAAATCCTATATCATAACCCTGCATATGACAAATCCAAACACGTGTCTAACTACTGGCTTATTGCTATTCTTTCTCCTCTATCCAAAATCCTTGTGAAATGCATTCAGTACCAACTAATACACCATATCTCAGAAAACAATTTACTAACCAACTCACAACATATCTTTATACCCCATTAAAACACCACCACAACTGCACTCCTAAACTTTCTGGACTCCATAAGCACACACAGAAACTGAAGAAATCCAGTATCATCACTTTTCTTAGACCTTTCTAAAGCCTTCAGTATGATCTCTGCTTCATCATTCACCTGGTTCCATAACTACCTATCTGATAGTATTTTGCTATTTAACTGTCTGACTTCTATCTCAGCTTTCCTTTCTGTATACATTGGTGTATACCAAGGGTCTATCCTAGGTCCCATTCTCTTTAATATCCTCATAAACGACCTCCCTCTGGTGAGTAAGCACACCTCTATAGTTTAGTATGCAGATAACTTCAATATATGCTCAAGCAAAACCATTCAGCATATCCAGTAAATCACCGATGAGTCTTTCACTTCTATATAAATATTGTTTTATATCATTCCGACTACTTCTAACCCACAAAAGATTAAACTAATCATATTTACACCAAAACAAATAGCAACACAAAAGACCCAGTTCCAGCTAGCTTCAAATAAAAATACTCAAACTGAGCTAGTAACACAAACCAAACTTCTAGCTGTGACCACAGATGAACACTTGCAATGTAACCATCATACAAAACAGGTAGTAAAATAAGATAAAACCTGGGCTTACAATACAGGATTATACTGTAACTAATGACACTGCTAGGAAATAAATCTCTTCAACCACTTTCCTCCCACCTGTACTACACACCAACCCTTATCTCATAAATGACTTGAGCAATGTTATAATGAAGTGACCAAATTTGCTACTAATTTGCCAAACAGGATGTACCACTGTCTTGCACTTAAACAGTTGCAATGGGTAGAAGTCCCAAATTACCTGACCTTCCCTCAGTTAATAGCGACCCACACACTTTATTACCAAATGTTTTGCTCAGGCTCACTCCACTCCCCTACCTTACCCTCATTCCCACATATCTCTCTTTCATTTCATTTATATCCAACCATTTGTTGGCCCCCACCAGCATTTCCTTAAATCACCCAATCATATCCCAAGAACAAAATCAGAATCTGTACTAATGTCATAGCCATCTCAACCGATCAAACCTCAATTAATTAATACACCCCTTTCTGCCATCCCGTACAATCAAATGCTTACCAACACATCCCTTGCTTACACCCACTTTTCTACAGCCCCTAAGTAACTATCACACCCCTCACCTGATAATTACAAAGAAATTACACAAATTGAAAATGTTAGCACAGAAGTGTTCTAACTAAAAGGATAATTAGCCACCTCTAACTTAAAGCTGAACTTTCTCCTTTTTATAATAGCCTATATTTCAAATCCAAACTTACTCCTATTTTTTAAAACAGTATGTATCTCCTATTAACCATACTCATAATACCCCACCCCCCATAGTAACCATCCTTACCTCCTACCAACATTCCCTCAACAGGAATCTAAACTCTAAGTCCCCCGCCAGACCCAACTACCAGCCACCTCACTCAGAAGTATCTTATATCTTGCTGCCATGTACAGTCACTTCATTGTAGATCTAGCCCCATCTAAAATCTACCATTACTCTTCAAAGGACATGTCAGTTTACAGTGCAACCTTTTTATTTTCATATACCTTATGACTCTTGTTAATCTAGCATCTAAACTGATACTCATTGGGGATATGCATCCAAATTCAGGCCCTCACTAACTCCCCATCCCCTTCAATCTCAAGCACACACCACCTGAACTCCATAAGAAAACATGCAGAGCTACTAGTTCTTAATGTTAACATTAGAAGTATGCTAAACAAAATGGATAAACTCCATGCAACTCTTTCACTATATGCCCCTGACTTAGTACTTCTTACAGAAATTTGGCTCAAATCACACAACAAAGATAATAAAATACTTCCACCAGGGTACAATATAATTAGGATAGGCAGATTATTTAAGAGAGGAGGTGTCGTTGCCCTTCTTTTCGAAAACAACTTCACCATTGACCTTATTAACATAGACATACCTACATTTAACAATGCAGAGACTCTTTTTCACCAAGGTGAAAATTAACCAACTAAAACATTGGAACCTACTAAGTGTTATATATATATATATATATATATATATATATATATATATATATATATATATATATATATATATATATATATATACACCTCCTGGGGACAATACTAACACACTGGAATCCATAATCCACTGGGCATCCCTACTATCCCTTCCCTATCCTTCCCTCAGGAAACACTCATCTTAGGGGACTTTAATGTAGACTGGTCCTCTCATAACTCACCCCTACCCTCCAAGTATATAAATCTCTATGGTTTCAGGCAGCTGATACAAACTCCCACCCGTATAGATACATCTACAGGTAAAGATTCCATACTAGACTGGATAATTACTAACCATCCATCCTCAGTACAACACTTTGGTATACTACCCAACACTCTCAGTGATCATCTCCCACCTTTGTACTAAGACAACACATTAAACCCACAAAAAATCCCTCCAATAAATACGCTACTCTAAAAACGTCAAATCAGATGATTTTATAACAGCCTTAGAGTACTGCAACTGGTCTCCACTTACCTGCCTTCAACTGGACATGGCAGTAGACCACTTTAACTCTACCTTTCTACATATACTTAATCAGCTAGCCCCTCCAAGAACAATTAGACTTTAATCCAACTACTCCCCCTGGCTCTCCAAAACCACTTGTCTACTTCTAAAAGAAACAAATAAGGCTTGGGACACCTGGTGTAACAATAAAACTAACTCAAATAGACAAATATTTATTGAACTAAGAAATAAAGCTAAAAGACAAATAAAGAATGATAAAAAAAGTTACTACTTGGTCATCCAAACTAAACACAACTCAAACCCAAAGAAATTCTGGGTGACTAGTAATGAAATTCTACAACCAAGTAAAATTAGTACCCCACCCCCAAACATAAATGGTACCACTAACAACATAGCTACCCAATTCAATGACTAGTTTACCAATTTGATTCTTAAATTGATTACTCCTTCTTCCCCCACTAGTCTCCCAAATCTATATAATCCCTCAAACAACCAAAATCTTTTTTACTCAGACCAGTCCCAACCAGTCTCATCTATAAACACCCGTCCAAACTAAAACCTTCTACCCTTGCAGCAGACTAACTCCCAGCAGAATACCTCTGAATCACAGCCAAAGCCATTGCTTACCCTGTTTCCATATTAATTAACAGATCCATAGCTGAGTAATCAGTACTTTCCCTCTGGAAAATCTCTCACATAATTCTGTTACATAAAGGTGGTACCTCAACTGAATTATCCAGCTATTGACCAATAGCCATATTATCCCTATTGTCAAAAATATTGGAAAAATGTATACACTCTCAGATACTAAACTTTCTCTTATCCAACAATCTTCTTGCCAAAACACAACATAGGTTCCCCCCATGCCATAGTACTACCACCATCCTCATCAGTTTTACCAACACTGTCAATCAACAATGGGACCTAGGTAATCTAGTCTCCACTGTCTTTCTAGACCTGTCTAAAGCATTTAATATGGTCTCTCACAACAAACTCCTAACTGTCCTCTCTGGTAATTCCACCCTGCTGTGATTTAAGACTCTCTCTCCAAGTGACAGCAGGCTGTCAAATGGATGGACACCCTATCTCCCCTCCTTCCAATTACTCTAGGCATACCAGAGGGATATATACTTGGACCCCTGTTTTTCACCATTTTCACAAACAATCTACACACAGCCACCTATCAAGCAAATTTGGTCCAATATGCTGATGATGCCACACTAATCTGCGCAGCTCCCTTTCTCCAAATTCTCCAAGAAAAAAATCCTGGAATCCCTCACTGCTATAGAAATCTGACTGTCAAACTCTCAACTTATTCTGAATCCCCCAAAAAAATAACTCATGCTTTTCTATTCCTTCAAAGCTACTGACCCCACTCCCCCTTTTAAAATATCATCTACAGACAACACCCTCATCACACCAGTGACACAAACCAAGCTAATAGGAACAATTATTGACAAAAATTTGAAATTCGATAAACATATAGCCCAGACCATAACTAAAGTTCATAAAAAACTTGACACCCTTTATTGATGTAAAAGCTACCTGACCAATGATAGTAAAGCCATCATAGCTAGAACACATCTACTCTCCACATTACTATATTCATCCCCTGTTCTAACCAACCTAAACAAAGATGACTTAAACAAATTAACTACTTGCTGTAACAAAACAGCAAAATTCACTACCAACTCCTCCTATCGATCCTATGACTGTCAAACCCTTAAGCAATTAGGCTGACTAGAATTACCCAACTGATTAAAGTTTAACCAACTTACCATGGCACATCAAATAGTCTACCACCCCACTAAAACACTAGCTCTAACAGGCCTACTCAAGCTCTACAACAACAACTGCCAACTAAGATCCACAAACAAAGCACTTGCAGAAATATCTAAACACAAATATATGTCAGGTGACTCTCTTTACTCAAGTACAGTTGCCGAAATCTGGAAATCCTCCCCCTTGAAATCAGAATGCAAGATAACAAATCTAACTTCAAAAATCAACTAACGGCCTACCTAATTCCTGGATATGCAACTGTCAAGACCCAGACTAAATTACTTAATAAATACCTAGTCCTTTCTCAAAATTAGCTGCAAATTAGATATTCCATGATAAAGTACTACAGTTGCATCATACATGACACTTGAGTGTGTATTCCTAGCTCATGTTACCCGCCTGTATATTACTTTGAGTATTATTTTAATGTATTTTGTAATGACTATGTTGAATATTTTTGTATTGAATGTTTTGAATATTTTCTGTATTGTGATGTACTATGTAAAGCTTTTCTCCCCAGGCCTCCACTGAAACTGGGCAATTTTGCCCAGTTGGACTTGGTAAACAAATGTAAAATAAAAATGAATAATAAGTAAGTAAACTGACAATCACTAATTGGCACTACCTCTCACTATACTGCAAACAGGTACTAGTCTGTGCTTCCATGATACCCTGGTTACTGCCATTGATACACTAATCTCATGGGAGAGTAATAACCATGTCTCCAGTGAGCACTTGAACTTACCCACTTGCATATACTTCCCCACCCCTGGGGACTAGGAACAGGGAATACCACATTTCCCTGACTCTTAGTGTTCCAGAAATCTCCCATTCGTAAGTGTAGCATGTTTCTTGGGTGTCTGCACACACAGATGTTTTGTCTATGATCTGTGTAGGGTATGCAGTGTTTACATTCCCTGTGTCCAAATACACTCACTCTATACTCCCTGAGTGTGTTGGCTCTTCTCATGCTTCATCTTCAGAGGTTGCAGATGGTCCAACATCAGAAGATGGCAGTTCCAAAGTGCTAGAGCTGGATAAAGAATCCTCTATAAATACACCAAAGAACAATATCATGTGTAAGTATGTCCCAGCACTGGAAGTATACATGAAAGTGAGATGTACAAACAATACCATTTAAAAATAAATGAAAGTACATACCTTTTTGCAGATGGCCATGTAGGCAGGAATCCCTGATGTTCCTGCGTATCACAAATCAGATGACTTTTGTTAAGTTGTACACTGACTAAAGTGTCAAAACACAGAAAGAGGTCTACATAGCTGGGGCATCTCTAGTAGATAGTAGATACTCTTGCTGGCTGCTAAATCTTTGCCCCAATATCAAGCACCAGACTGTGGTACTATGTGCAGGTGTCACTGCTTCTGACAGAGGCCATAAACTCCTCTGTCTCCTTGACAGGTGGCTTGACTAATGGCCCATAATCTGTTGGCCTACCTTCAAATGCCAATTGGACAGCTCTTTCTACAATCTCATGTGGAATGTCAGTGGTCCTGCAGTGCACCATTTCATAAGTATGGTCCTCACCACGGAACACATTTTTGTCCACCACCTGATCTTTCCAGGCATGTTCATGGTAAGCCCAGTTGGCAACATCAGCAACAAAGAGCCAATGACCATGAAAACAGAGGGCCTGCAGTACCAGCTCATTCCCAACATCAAAGAACTCTGGCTTCCATATACTCTTTCAAGCACAGTCTGCAGTATTTTTATGATTAGTAATTATTTTTTTATGAATTGCTCTGTAAGTATGGAAAGTGTTACTATTAACATGTTTGTGAGTAACCCTGAAACCATCTTACACCACCAGTCTCCCCTTTGCCCACACAGCATGCCTTTGGTGTGTCTCCCAGTCATATATCTCTAACCACACTAAGTAATGCCAACCACACAACTTTACTGAAAAAATTTCATCCACAATAAAACACCTACAAAATTATAACTCAACAAGGTGGCATGATTGTTTTCTCTAAGGGTTAAGAAGATATGCATGAAATATATATGTAAGGAATACCAGAGACATTTTTTTTTATTGAAACTTGCAACAGAAGACCAGCAAGAATGTGTTCACTTGTGTTCTGAGTGTGTGCTGATGGGTGTGCTTTCCATTATACTTAATCCTTCAGTCCAAAAATTGCCTTACCCTTGCACTATCCCTCTCGATACACCTGACAATAACCCTTAAAAGTATCAGCCAAACAATTATAAGAAGAAGAAGAAGATAAATACAACATCAGTTTACAGCAGCCATACTCAACAAAGTGAACAAGTAAAAATTAGTACTTATCTTGTACAAATTGAAATATAGTTTGCATTTGCAATTGGTCTGAGCTTCATATGCTACAGTTATCCAAGTTTATGTATTTTATTTTTTATTTATTTAACATTTGTTAACCAGAAAAGTCTGACTTGGAACAAAGTAAATTTTCAGCAGAGGCCCAGGGAGAAACACTTCAGATGCATGTCTTTATAATGTGGAAGGAAACCGGAGTACCCGGAGAAAACCAACATGAAAGCGTGGAGGACATGCAGACTCCACTCAGAAAGTAGCCCAGCCAGGAATTGAACCAGAGATTCTCTTACTACAAGGCCACAATACTGCTGCTGCACCACTGCACTGTCAGAGCTGCTGTTTTATGAATTCTTCTGTAGAACAATGAGGCTCAGTGCCTTCCCTAGATCTTATATCATGCAAAGTTGGCTGCTTGAGAATGGCAGTTACACTAATTATGGTACGACTCAGCTAGTGTGTCATTATAACTTACTAAACACTGCACTCAGTTCCACTCTTTGCCATGCACATGCCTAGTAGATGTGGGCAGCACTATGTATCTGCTGTCCACGCCATGCATCTAGGGGGAGATTTGTAATTTCACACAGAATTGAAGTTATGACATTGCCTGCTTTCTTATCAGTATATAAAGGGTTACAGAATTGAATGTTTCACACCTCAAACTCCCATTGTTAACCATTAGAAATGGTATATATCCTAGCCTAGCCCACAATCTGCAATGCAAATAAAATGCTTGTCATTCCATGACATATGGCATACAAAAGGTCATGTGCAAGCTCGAAGTATCTGTGAATTTTCCGTGCTTCTTCTTCTAGGTGAGGTATTATGCTGGAGAAGGACTAATGCTTCTATTAGAGCAGAAGGATGGTGTGTGAAGAAGACTAAAGTCTTTCTCCACTTCCTTTATAAAGACTACAGCCATAGTCTCTTCTGAGAGGGCTATGAAGGGTCTCAGTATAATGTTGAGGCCTCAAATACTTTAGCTCTGAAAGTCATGCATGCCTTTGGTATGCTACACACAGTAAAATAGTGCCATCACCATTATAGTGATATGAGCCATCAACATCCGGATCTCCTAAGCTGATGGGAGGATGAGGTTAGATAGCAAGCACAAGCTAAGAAAAGGAAGTATAACATGTTAACTACACATACAAACCGCCAGCATGTGCCATCTACACATCCTGCATACAAACTGCCAGAGGGTGCCATCCACAGATCCTGTATACAACCTGCCAGCACATGTCATCTGCAGATCCTGTATACCACCGGCCAGTGTGTGCCATCCACACATCCTGTATACAAGCTGCCAGTTTGTGCCATCTACAGATCCTGTATACAACCTGCCAGTGAGTGCCATCCACAGATCCTGTATATAACCTGCCAGTGTGTGCCATCCACAGTTCCTGTATACAACCTGCCAGAGTGTGCCATCTACAGATCCTATACACAGGCTGCCAGCGTGTCTCATCTACAGATCCTGCATAAAGCCTGACAGTGTGTGCCATCTACAGATCCTGTATACAACCTGCCAGCATGTGCCAGCTACAGATCCTGCATACAACCTGCCAGCATGTGCCATCTACAGATGTTGTATATAGTCTGCCAGAGTGCCATCTACAGATCATTAATACAACCTGCCAGCATGTGCCATGCACAGATCCTGCATAAAACTAGCCAGTGTGTGCAATCCACAGATCCAGTATACTGCCTGCCTGTGTGTGCCATCTACAAATCCTGTATACAACCTGCCAGCAGGAGCCATCTACACATTCTGCATACAAACTGCCAGCATGTGCTATCCACAGATCCTGTATAAAATTTGTCAGTGTGTCACATCTACAGATCCTCTATAAAACCTTCCAGTGTGTGCCATCCACAGTTCCTGTATACAACCTGCCAGGGTGTACCATCTACAGATCCTGCATACAACCTGCCAATGTGTGCCATCCACAGATCCTGTATACAACCTGCCAGCATGCACCATCCACTGATCCTATATACACCCTGATAGCATGTGCCATCCACAGATTCTGTATATACCCTGCGAGAGTGTGCCATCCACAGATCCTGTATACAATCTGCCAGTCTGCCATCCACAAATCCTGCATACAACCTGACAGTATGTGCCCTCTACAGATCCTGCATAGAACACGCCAGCGTGTGATATTCAGAGATCCACTATACACCTTGCCAGCATGTGTCATCTACACGTCCTGTACACAATCTGCCAGCATGTGCCATCCACAGAGTCTGCATACAACCTGCCAGCATGTGCCATCCACAGATCCCGTATAAGATCTACCAGTGTGTGACATCTACAGATCCTTTATGCAACCTGCCAGTGTGTGCCATCCACAGATCCTGTATACAATCTGCCAGTGTATAACATCTATAGATCCTGTATACAACCTGCCAGTATATGCCAGTCATAGATCCTGTATACAACCTGCCAGTGTGTGCCATACATAGATCCTGTATACATTCTGCCAGTGTATGCCTGCCACATATCCTGTATACACTCTGCCAGCATGCACCATCTACATATCCTGTATACAACTGACAAGCATGTGCTGTCCATAGATACTGTATACAACCTGCCAGTGTGAGTCATCCACAGATCCTGCATACAACCAGCCAGTGTGTGCCACCTATGGATCTTGTAGACAACTTGCCTAAGTGTGCCATCTACAGATCCTATATACAATCTGTGAGTGTGTGCGATCTACAGATCCTGTATACAGCCTGCCAGTGTGTGCCATCTACAGATCATGTATACAACTTGCCAGAGTGTGCCATCCACAGATCCTGTGTACTGCCTGTCAGCATGTGCCATCCACAGATCCTGTATACAACCTGCCAGCATGTGCCATCTATAGATCTTGTATACAACCTACCACCATGTACCATCCACAGATCTTCTATAATGCCTGCTAGCATGTGCCATCCACAAATGCTGTATACAGCCTGCTAGCATGTGCCATCCACAGATCCTGTATACAACCTGCCAGTGTGTGCCATCTACAGATCCTACATATAACCTGCCAGTGTGCACCATCCACAGATCCTGTATACAACCTGCTAGCATGTGCCATCCACTGATCCTATATACAACCTGTCAGCTTGTGCCATCCACATATTCTTTTTATACCCTGCCAGAGTGTGCCATCCACAGAGCCTGTATACAACCTGCAAATGTGTGCCATCCACAGATCATGTATACAACCTGGCAGTGAGTGCCATCCACAGATCATGTATACAACCTGCCAGTGTCTGCCATCTGCAAATCCTGCATGCAACCTGCCAGCATCTGCCCTCTACAAATCCTGCATAGAACACACCAGCGTGCAACATACAGAGATCCTGTATATACCCTACCAGCATGTGCCATCTACATTTCCTGTACACAGCCTGCCAGCATGTGCCATCCACAGATTCTATATTCAACTTGTCAGAGTGCACCATCTACAGATCCTGTATACAACTTGCTATAGTGTGCCATCCACAGATACTGCATACAACCGACCAGTGTGTGCCATCTACAGATCCGGTATACAACCTGCCATTTTGTGCCATCCACAGAACCTGTGTACAATCTGCCAGTGTCTGCCATCTATACATCTTCTATACAACCTGTCAGTGGGAGCTTTCTACAGATTCTGCATACAACCTGCTAGCAAGAGCCATCTACACTTCCTGTCTAAAATCTGCCAGCATGTGCACTCCACAGATCCTGTGCACACCCTGCCAGTGTGTGCCATCTACAAATGCTGTACACAGATGCCAGCATGTGCCATCCACATATCCTGTATAGAACCTGAAAGTGTGAGACATCGACAGATCCTGTAAAAAACCCAGTGTGTGCCATCTACAGATCCTGAATAAAACCTGCCAGTGTGTGCCATCTACAGATCCTGTATACAACCTGCCAGTGTGTGCCATCCACAGATCCTGTATGCAACCTGCCAGTGTGCGCCATCCACAGATCCCGTATACAACCTGCCAACATGCACCATGCACTGATCCTGTATTCTCTTTGTTAGTGTGTGCCATCCACAGATTCTGTATATACACTGCGAGAGTGTGCAATCCACAGATCCTGTATACAATCTGCCAGTGTCTGCCATCCACAAATTCAGCATACAACCTGACAGTATGTGCCCTCTACATATCCTGCATAGAACACACCAGTGTGTGATATCCAGAGATGCACTATACACCTTGCCAGTGTGTGCAATCTACACTTCCTGTACAAAATCTGCCAGCGTGTGCCATCCACAGAGTCTGTATACAGCCTGCCAGTGTACACCATCTACAGATCCTGTATACAACTTGCTATAGTGTGCCATCTACTGATCCTACATACAATTTGTGAGTGTGTTCGATCCACAGATCCTGTAAACAGCCTGCCAGTGTGTGCCATCTACAGATCATGTATACAACTTGCCAGTGTGCCATCCACAGATCCTGTGTACTGCCTGCCAGCATGTGCCATCCACAGATCCTGTGTACTGCCTGCCAGCATGTGCCATCCACAGATCCTGTATACAACATCTCAGCATGCACTATCCACAGATCCTTTATAAAACTTGCCAGTGTGTGCCAGCTGTATATACACTGTGAGAGTGTGCAATCCACAGATCCTGTACACAAGCTGCCATTCGCAAATCCTGCATACAACCTGCCAGCTTGTGTTCTCTGCAGATCCTGTATACAACCTGCCAGCATGTGCCATGTACACTTTTTATATACAACCTGTCAGCAAGTGCCATACACATATGCTGTATACAACCTGCCAGTGTGTGCCATCTGCAGATGCTGTATATGACGTGCCAGTGTGTGACAGCTACAGACCCTGTTTTCAACTTGTCATGGTGTGCCATCCACCGACTCCGTATAGAATTTGCCAATATGTGCCATTGACAAATCTTGTAAAAAACCTGCCAGCATGTGCCATCTACAGATGCTGTACACAACCTGCTAGTGTGTGCCTTCCAGAGATCCTGAATGCAACCTGCCAGTGCATGCTATCATAGGTCCTGTATACAACCTGCCAGTGTTTGCCCTCCACAGATCCTGTATAAAACCTGCTAGTGTGTGCTATTCACTGATCCTATATAGACCCAGTTATCATCTGCCATACACAGATCCTGTATACACCCTGCCAGCATGTGCAATCCACAGAATCTGTATACAACCTGTCAGAGAGTGCCATCCACAGATCCTGTATACACCCTGCCAGTGTGTGCCATCAACAGATCCTGTATACAACCTGCCAGCGTGTGCCATCCACTGATCCTATATAGACCCAGGTATCGTGTGCCATATACAGATCCTGTATACACCCTGACAGCATGTGCAATCCACAGAACCTGTATACAGCCTGTCAGAGAGTATCATCCACAGATCCTGTATACAACCTGTCAGTGTGTGCCACCTATGGATCCTGTAGACAACTTGCTAGAGTGTGCCATCTACAGATCCTGTATAAAATCTGTGAGCATGTGCGATCCACAGATCCTGTATACAACCTCCCAGTGTGTGTCATCTACAGAGTCTGTACACACCCTGCCAGCATGTACCATCAACAGATCCAGTATACAACCTGCAAGAGTGTGGTATTCACAGATCCTCTATACAGCCTTCCAGTGTGTGGAATCCACAAATAATTTATATAACCTGCCATTGTGTGGCATCCAAAGTTCCTGCACACAACCTGCCATAGTGTGCCATCTACAAATCCTATACACAGCCTGCCAATGTATCCCATCTACAGATCCTGCATAAAGCCTGACAGTGTGTGCCATCTACAGATCCTGTATACAACCTGCCAGCATGTGCCATCTACAAATCTTGTATACAACCTGCCAGCAGGAGCCATCTACACATTCTACATACAAACTGCCAGCATGTGCTATCCATGGATCCTGTCTAAAATCTGCCAGTGTGTCACATCTACAGATCCTCTATAAAACCTGCCAGTGTGTGCCATCCAGAGATCCTATACAAAACCTGCTAGTGTGTGCTATCCAGAGATCCTGTATACAACCTGCCAGTGTGTGCCATTCACAGATCCTGCATACAACTAGCCAGCGTGTGCCATCTAGAGATCCTGTATACACTCTTCCAGGGTGTGCCATCTACAGATACTGTATATTACCTGCCAATGTGTGCAATAAACAGATCCTGCAACCAACCTCCCAGCGTGTGCCTTCCAGAGATCTTGTATATAACCTGCCTGCATGTGCTCTCCAGAGATACAGTGTACACCATGCCAGAGTATGCCATCTTCAGATCCTGTATTCATCCTGCCAGCACGTGCCATTCACAGATCCAGTATACAGCCTGCTAGTGTGTGCCATTCAAAGAACCTGTATACACCCTACCAGTGTGTGCCATCCACACATCTTGAATATGATCTGCAAGCAAGTGCCATCTACAGATCCTGTATAAAACCTGCCAGTGTCTGCCATCCACAGATCCTGTATACAACCTGCCAGCATGTGCTACCTACAGATCCTGTATAAACTTGCCAGCATGTGCCATCCACAGATCCTGTATAAAGCCTGCCAGTGTGTGGCACCTACAGATCCTGTATATAACCTGCCAGCATGTGCCATCCACAGATCATTTATGCAACCTGCCAGTGTGTGCAGTCTACAGATCCTGTATACATCCTGCACACATGTGCCATCCATAGATCCAGTGCACAGGCTGCTTTCATGTGCCATTCACATATCCTGTATACAGCCTGCCAGTGTGTACCATCCACAGATCCTGTATACAACCTGCCACCATGTGACATCCACTGATCCTATATAGACCCAGTTATCGTGTGCTATATACAGGTCTTGTATACACCCTGCCAGCATGTGCAATCCACAGAACCTGTATACAGCCTGTCAGAGAGTGCCATCCACAGATCATGTATACAACCTGCCAGTGTGTGCTACCTATGGATCCTGTAGACAACTTGCTAAAGTGTGCCATTTACAGACCCTGTATAAAATCTGCGAGCATGTGCGATCCACTAATCCTGTATACAACTTGTCAGTGTGTGTCATCTACAGAGTCTGTATACACCCTGCCAGCATGTGCCATCCACAGATCCAGTATACAACCTGCAAGAGTGTAGTATTCACATATCCTCTATACAGCCTTCCACTGTGTGGCATCCACAAATACTGTATACAGCCTGCCATTGTGTGGCATCCACAGTTCCTGCATACAACCTGCCATACTGTGCCATCTACAGATCCTATACACAGCCTGCCAGTGTATTCAATCTACAGATCCTGCATAAAGCCTGACAGTGTGTGCCATCTACAGATCCTGTATACAAACTGCCAACATGTGCCAACTACATATCCTGCATACAACCTGCCAGCATGTGCCATCTAAAGATGCTATATATAGTCTGCTAGAGAGTGCCATCTACAGATCATGTACACAACATGCCAGCATGTGCCGTGCACAGATCCTGCATAAAACTAGCCAGTGTGTGCCATCTACAGATCCAGTATGCTGCCAGTCAGCATGTGCCATCTACATATCTTGTATACAACCTGCCAGCAGGAGCCATCTACACATTCTGCATACAAACTACCAGGATGTGCTATCCACAGATCCTGCATAAATTCTACCAGTGTGTCACATCGACAGATCCTCTATAAAACCTGCCACAGATCCTACATGCAACCAGTTAGTGTGTGCCATCCAGAGATCCTGTATACAACCTGCCAGAGTGTGCCATTCACAGATCCTGTATATAACCTGCCAGTGTGTGCCATTCACAGATCCTGTATACAACCTGCCAGTGTGTGCCATCTAGAGATCATGTATGCACTCTGCCAGTGTGTGCCATCTACAGATATTGTATACAACCTGCCAATGTGTGCCATCAATAGATCCTGCAACCAACCTCTCAGCGTGTGCCTTTCACAGATCTTGTATATAACCTGCCAACTTGTGCTCTCCAGAGACACTGTGTACACCATGCCAGAGTGCACCATCTTCAGATCCTGTATACAACTTGCCAGCATGTGCCATCCACAGATCCAGTATACAGCCTGCTAGTGTGTGCCATTCAAAGAACCTGTATACACCCTACCAGTGTGTGCCATCCACACATCTTGTATACAACCTGCCAGTATGTGCCATCTACAGATCCTGTATAAAACCTGCCAGTGTCTGCCATCTACAGATCCTGTATACAAACTGGCAGCATGTGCTACCTACAGCTCCTGTATACAACTTGCCAGCATGTGTCATCCACAGATCCTGTATAATGCCTGCCAGTGTGTGCAGCCTACAAATCCTGTATATAACCTGCCAGAATGTGCCAACCACAGATCCTTTATGCAACCTGCCAGTGTGTGTGCCATCTACAGATCCTGTATACATCCTGCCCGCATGTGCCATCCACAGATCCCATACACAGACTGCTTGCATGTGCCATCCACAGATCCTGTATACAGCCTGCCAGTGTGTGCTATCCATAGATCCTATATATAATCCTGCCGGGATGTGTTATCTACAGATCCTGTATAAAAGCTGCCATTATCTGCCATCCACAGATCCTGTATACAACATCCCAGCATGTGCTATCCACAGATCCTGTATAAAACATGCCAGTGTGTGCCAGCTACAGATCCTGTATACAAGCTGCCATTGTGTGCCATTCGCAGATCCTGCATACAACCTGCCAGCTTGTGTTCTCCACAGATACTGTATACAACCTGCCAGCATGTGCCATGTACACTTCTTATTTACAAGCTGTCAGCAAGTGCCATACACAGATCCTGAACACAACCTGCCAACATGTGCTTCCTACAGATCCTGTATAAACTTGCCAGCATGTGCCATCCACAGATCCTGTATAAAGCCTGCCAGTGTGTGGCACCTACAGATCCTGTATATAACCTGCCAGCATGTGCCATCCACAGATCATTTATGCAACCTGCCAGTGTGTGCAGTCTACAGATCCTGTATACATCCTGCACACATGTGCCATCCATAGATCCAGTGCACAGGCTGCTTTCATGTGCCATTCACATATCCTGTATACAGCCTGCCAGTGTGTACCATCCACAGATCCTGTATACAACCTGCCACCATGTGACATCCACTGATCCTATATAGACCCAGTTATCGTGTGCTATATACAGGTCTTGTATACACCCTGCCAGCATGTGCAATCCACAGAACCTGTATACAGCCTGTCAGAGAGTGCCATCCACAGATCATTTATACAACCTGCCAGTGTGTGCTACCTATGGATCCTGTAGACAACTTGCTAAAGTGTGCCATTTACAGACCCTGTATAAAATCTGCGAGCATGTGCGATCCACAAATCCTGTATACAACTTGTCAGTGTGTGTCATCTACAGAGTCTGTATACACCCTGCCAGCATGTGCCATCCACAGATCCAATATACAACCTGCAAGAGTGTAGTATTCACATATCCTCTATACAGCCTTCCAGTGTGTGGCATCCACAAATACTGTATACAGCCTGCCATTGTGTGGCATCCACAGTTCCTGCATACAACCTGCCATACTGTGCCATCTACAGATCCTATACACAGCCTGCCAGTGTATTCAATCTACAGATCCTGCATAAAGCCTGACAGTGTGTGCCATCTACAGATCCTGTATACAAACTGCCAACATGTGCCAACTACATATCCTGCATACAACCTGCCAGCATGTGCCATCTAAAGATGCTATATATAGTCTGCTAGAGAGTGCCATCTACAGATCATGTACACAACATGCCAGCATGTGCCGTGCACAGATCCTGCATAAAACTAGCCAGTGTGTGCCATCTACAGATCCAGTATGCTGCCAGCCAGCATGTGCCATCTACATATCTTGTATACAACCTGCCAGCAGGAGCCATCTACACATTCTGCATACAAACTACCAGGATGTGCTATCCACAGATCCTGTATAAATTCTACCAGTGTGTCACATCGACAGATCCTCTATAAAACCTGCAAGTGTGTGCCATCCACAGATCCTATATGCAACCAGTTAGTGTGTGCCATCCAGAGATCCTGTATACAACCTGCCAGAGTGTGCCATTCACAGATCCTGTATATAACCTGCCAGTGTGTGCCATTCACAGATCCTGTATACAACCTGCCAGTGTGTGCCATCTAGAGATCATGTATGCACTCTGCCAGTGTGTGCCATCTACAGATATTGTATACAACCTGCCAATGTGTGCCATCAATAGATCCTGCAACCAACCTCACAGCGTGTGCCTTTCACAGATCTTGTATATAACCTGCCAACTTGTGCTCTCCAGAGACACTGTGTACACCATGCCAGAGTGCACCATCTTCAGATCCTGTATACAACTTGCCAGCATGTGCCATCCACAGATCCAGTATACAGCCTGCTAGTGTGTGCCATTCAAAGAACCTGTATACACCCTACCAGTGTGTGCCATCCACACATCTTGTATACAACCTGCCAGTATGTGCCATCTACAGATCCTGTATAAAACCTGCCAGTGTCTGCCATCTACAGATCCTGTATACAAACTGGCAGCATGTGCTACCTACAGCTCCTGTATACAACTTGCCAGCATGTGTCATCCACAGATCCTGTATAATGCCTGCCAGTGTGTGCAGCCTACAAATCCTGTATATAACCTGCCAGAATGTGCCAACCACAGATCCTTTATGCAACCTGCCAGTGTGTGTGCCATCTACAGATCCTGTATACATCCTGCCCGCATGTGCCATCCACAGATCCCATACACAGACTGCTTGCATGTGCCATCCACAGATCCTGTATACAGCCTGCCAGTGTGTGCTATCCATAGATCCTGTAAATAATCCTGCCGGCATGTGTTATCTACAGATCCTGTATAAAAGCTGCCATTATCTGCCATCCACAGATCCTGTATAAAACATCCCAGCATGTGCTATCCACAGATCCTGTATAAAAGATGCCAGTGTGTGCCAGCTACAGATCCTGTATACAAGCTGCCATTGTGTGCCATTCGCAGATCCTGCATACAACCTGCCAGCTTGTGTTCTCCACAGATACTGTATACAACCTGCCAGCATGTGCCATGTACACTTCTTATTTACAAGCTGTCAGCAAGTGCCATACACAGATCCTGAATACAACCTGCCAGTGTGTGCCATCTAGCGATCCCGTATACACTCTTCCAGGGTGTGCCATCTACAGATACTGTATATTACCTGCCAATGAGTGCAATATATAGATCCTGCAACCAACCTCCCAGTGTGTGCCTTCCACAGATCTTGTATATAACCTCCCTGCATGTGCTCTCCAGAGATACAGCGCACACCATGCCAGAGTATGCCATCTTCAGATCCTGTATACATCCTACCAGCATGTGCCATCCACAGATCCAGTATACAGCCTGTTAGTGTGTGCCATTCAAAGATCCTGTATACACCCTACCAGTGTGTGCCATCCACACATCTTGTAAATGGCCTGCCAGCATGTGCCATCTACAGATCCTGTATAAAACCTGCCAGTGTCTGCCATCCACAGATCCTGTATACAACTTGCCAGCATGTGCCATCCACAGATCCTGTATAAAGCCTGCCAGTGTATGGCACCTACAGATCCTGTATATAACCTGCCAGCATGTGCCATCCACAGATCCTTTATGCAACCTGCTAGTGTGTGCAGTCTCCAGATCCTGTATATATCCTGCACACATGTGCCATCCATAGATCCAGTACACAGGCTGCTTTCATGTGCCATTCACATATTCTGTATACAGCCTGCCAGTGTGTACCATACACAGATCCTGTATACAGCCTGCCAGCATGTGACATCCACTGATCCTATATAAACCCAGTTATCGTGTGCTATATACAGGTCCTGTATATACCCTGCCAGCATGTGCAATCCACAAAACCTGTATACATCCTGTCAGAGAGTGCCATCCACAGATCCTTTATACAACCTGCAAGTGTGTGCCACCTATGGATCCTGTAGACAACTTGCTAGAGTGTGCCATTTACAGACCCTGTATAAAATCTGTGAGCATGTGCGATCCACAAATCCTGTATATAACTTGTCAGTGTGTGTCATCTACAGAGTCTGTATACACCCTGCCAGCATGTGCCATCCACAGATCCAGTATACAACCTGCAAGAGTGTAGTATTCACAGATCCTCTATACAGCCTTCCAGTGTGTGGCATCCATGAATACTGTATACATCCTGCCATTGTGTGACATCCACAGTTCCTGCATACAACCTGCCATACTGTGTCATCTACAGATACTATACACAGCCTGCCAGTGTATCCCATCTACAGATCTTGCATAAAGCCTAACAGTGTGTGCCATCTACAGATCCTGTATACAACCTGCCAGCATGTGCCAACTACATATCCTGCATACAACCTGCCAGCATGTGCCATCTAAAGATGTTGTATATAGCCTGCTAGAGAGTGCCATCTGCAGATCATGTATACAACCTGCCAGCATGTGCCATGCACAGATCCTGCAGAAAACTATCCAGTGTGTGCCATCTACACATCCAGTATACTGCCTGCCAGCATGTGCCATCTACATATCTTGTATACAACCTGCCAGCAGGAGCCATCTACACATTCTGCATACAAACTACCAGGATATGCTATCCACAGATCCTGTATAAATTCTACCAGTGTGTCACATCTACAGATCCTCTATAAAACCTGCCAGTGTGTGCCATCCACAGATCCTATATGCAACCTGCTAGTGTGTGCCATCCAGAGATCCTATATACAACCTGCCAGTGTGTGCCATTCACAGATCCTGTATACAATCTTCCAGTGTGTGACATTTACAGATCCTGTATACAACCTGCCAATGTGTACCATTCACAGATCCTGTATATAACCTGCCAGTGTGTGCCATCTAGAGATCATGTATACACTCTGCCAGTGTGTGCCATCTACAGATATTGTATACAACCTGCCAATGTGTGCCATCAATAGATCCTGCAACCAACCTCACAGCGTGCCTTCCACAGATCTTGTATACAACCTGCCAGCATGTGCTCTACAGAGACACTGTGTACACCATGCCAGAGTGTGCCATCTTCAGATCCTGTATACAACCTGCCAGCATATGCCATCCACGGATCCAGTATACAGCCTGCTAGTGTGTGCCATTCAAAAAACCTGTATACACCCTACCAGTGTGTGCCATCCACACATCTTGTATACAACCTGCCAGTATGTGCCATCTACAGATCCTGTATAAAACCTGCCAGTGTGTGCCATCCACATCTTGTATACAACCTGCCAGTATGTGCCATCTACAGATCCTGTATAAAACCTGCCAGTGTCTGCCATCCACAGATCCTGTATACAAACTGGCAGCATGTGCTACCTATAGATCCTGTATACAACTTGCCAGCATGTGTCATCCACAGATCCTGTATAATGCCTGCCAGTGTGTGCAACCTACAAATCCTGTATATAACCTGCCAGAATGTGACAACCACAGATCCTTTATGCAACCTGCCAGTGTGTGTGCCATCTACAGATCCTGTATACATCCTGCCTGCATGTGCCATCCACAGATCCCATACACAGACTGCTTGCATGTGCCATCCACAGATCCTGTATACAGCCTGCCAGTGTGTGTTATCCATAGATCCTGTATACAACCTGCCGGCATGTGTTATCTACAGATCCTGTATAAAAGCTGCCAGCATCTGCCATCCACATATCCTGTATACAACATCCCAGCATGTGCTATCCACAGATCCTGTATAAAACCTGCCAGTGTGTGCCAGCTACAGATCCTGTACACAAGCTGCCATTGTGTGCCATTCGCAGATCCTGCATACAACCTGCCAGCTTGTGTTCTCCACAGATACTGTATACAACCTGCCAGCATGTGCCATGTATACTTCTTATATACAAGCTGTCAGCAAGTGTCATACACAGATCCTGTATACAACCTGCCAGTGTGTGCCATCTAGAGATCCTGTATACACTCTTCCAGGGTGTGCCATCTACAGATACTGTATATTACCTGCCAATGTGTGCAATATATAGTTCCTGCAACCAACCTCCCAGTGTGTGCCTTCCACAGATCTTGTATATAACCTACCTGCATGTGCTCTCCAGAGATACAGTGCACACCATGCCAGAGTATGCCATCTTCAGATCCTGTATACATCCTACCAGCATGTGCCATCCACAGATCCAGTATACAGCCTGTTAGTGTGTGCCATTCAAAGATCCTGTATACACCCTACCAGTGTGTGCCATCCACACATCTTGTAAATGGCCTGCCAGCATGTGCCATCTACAGATCCTGTATAAAACCTGCCAGTGTCTGCCATCCACAGATCCTGTATACAACTTGCCAGCATGTGCCATCCACAGATCCTGTATAAAGCCTGCCAGTGTATGGCACCTACAGATCCTGTATATAACCTGCCAGCATGTGCCATCCACAGATCCTTTATGCAACCTGCTAGTGTGTGCAGTCTCCAGATCCTGTATATATCCTGCACACATGTGCCATCCATAGATCCAGTACACAGGCTGCTTTCATGTGCCATTCACATATTCTGTATACAGCCTGCCAGTGTGTACCATACACAGATCCTGTATACAGCCTGCCAGCATGTGACATCCACTGATCCTATATAAACCCAGTTATCGTGTGCTATATACAGGTCCTGTATATACCCTGCCAGCATGTGCAATCCACAAAACCTGTATACATCCTGTCAGAGAGTGCCATCCACAGATCCTTTATACAACCTGCAAGTGTGTGCCACCTATGGATCCTGTAGACAACTTGCTAGAGTGTGCCATTTACAGACCCTGTATAAAATCTGTGAGCATGTGCGATCCACAAATCCTGTATATAACTTGTCAGTGTGTGTCATCTACAGAGTCTGTATACACCCTGCCAGCATGTGCCATCCACAGATCCAGTATACAACCTGCAAGAGTGTAGTATTCACAGATCCTCTATACAGCCTTCCAGTGTGTGGCATCCATGAATACTGTATACATCCTGCCATTGTGTGACATCCACAGTTCCTGCATACAACCTGCCATACTGTGTCATCTACAGATACTATACACAGCCTGCCAGTGTATCCCATCTACAGATCTTGCATAAAGCCTAACAGTGTGTGCCATCTACAGATCCTGTATACAACCTGCCAGCATGTGCCAACTACATATCCTGCATACAACCTGCCAGCATGTGCCATCTAAAGATGTTGTATATAGCCTGCTAGAGAGTGCCATCTGCAGATCATGTATACAACCTGCCAGCATGTGCCATGCACAGATCCTGCAGAAAACTATCCAGTGTGTGCCATCTACACATCCAGTATACTGCCTGCCAGCATGTGCCATCTACATATCTTGTATACAACCTGCCAGCAGGAGCCATCTACACATTCTGCATACAAACTACCAGGATATGCTATCCACAGATCCTGTATAAATTCTACCAGTGTGTCACATCTACAGATCCTCTATAAAACCTGCCAGTGTGTGCCATCCACAGATCCTATATGCAACCTGCTAGTGTGTGCCATCCAGAGATCCTATATACAACCTGCCAGTGTGTGCCATTCACAGATCCTGTATACAATCTTCCAGTGTGTGACATTTACAGATCCTGTATACAACCTGCCAATGTGTACCATTCACAGATCCTGTATATAACCTGCCAGTGTGTGCCATCTAGAGATCATGTATACACTCTGCCAGTGTGTGCCATCTACAGATATTGTATACAACCTGCCAATGTGTGCCATCAATAGATCCTGCAACCAACCTCACAGCGTGTGCCTTCCACAGATCTTGTATACAACCTGCCAGCATGTGCTCTACAGAGACACTGTGTACACCATGCCAGAGTGTGCCATCTTCAGATCCTGTATACAACCTGCCAGCATATGCCATCCACGGATCCAGTATACAGCCTGCTAGTGTGTGCCATTCAAAAAACCTGTATACACCCTACCAGTGTGTGCCATCCACACATCTTGTATACAACCTGCCAGTATGTGCCATCTACAGATCCTGTATAAAACCTGCCAGTGTGTGCCATCCACACATCTTGTATACAACCTGCCAGTATGTGCCATCTACAGATCCTGTATAAAACCTGCCAGTGTCTGCCATCCACAGATCCTGTATACAAACTGGCAGCATGTGCTACCTATAGATCCTGTATACAACTTGCCAGCATGTGTCATCCACAGATCCTGTATAATGCCTGCCAGTGTGTGCAACCTACAAATCCTGTATATAACCTGCCAGAATGTGACAACCACAGATCCTTTATGCAACCTGCCAGTGTGTGTGCCATCTACAGATCCTGTATACATCCTGCCTGCATGTGCCATCCACAGATCCCATACACAGACTGCTTGCATGTGCCATCCACAGATCCTGTATACAGCCTGCCAGTGTGTGTTATCCATAGATCCTGTATACAACCTGCCGGCATGTGTTATCTACAGATCCTGTATAAAAGCTGCCAGCATCTGCCATCCACATATCCTGTATACAACATCCCAGCATGTGCTATCCACAGATCCTGTATAAAACCTGCCAGTGTGTGCCAGCTACAGATCCTGTACACAAGCTGCCATTGTGTGCCATTCGCAGATCCTGCATACAACCTGCCAGCTTGTGTTCTCCACAGATACTGTATACAACCTGCCAGCATGTGCCATGTATACTTCTTATATACAAGCTGTCAGCAAGTGTCATACACAGATCCTGTATACAACCTGCCAGTGTGTGCCATCTAGAGATCCTGTATACACTCTTCCAGGGTGTGCCATCTACAGATACTGTATATTACCTGCCAATGTGTGCAATATATAGTTCCTGCAACCAACCTCCCAGTGTGTGCCTTCCACAGATCTTGTATATAACCTACCTGCATGTGCTCTCCAGAGATACAGTGCACACCATGCCAGAGTATGCCATCTTCAGATCCTGTATACATCCTACCAGCATGTGCCATCCACAGATCCAGTATACAGCCTGTTAGTGTGTGCCATTCAAAGAACCTGTATACACCTTACCAGTGTGTTCCATCCACACATCTTGTAAACGGCCTGCCAGCATGTGCCATCTACAGATCCTGTATAAAACCTGCCAGTGTCTGCCATCCACAGATCCTGTATACAACCTGCCAGCATGTGCTACCTACAGATCCTGTATACAACTTGCCAGCATGTGGTGCCATCCACAGATCCTGTATAAAGCCTGCCAGTGTATGGCACCTACAGATCCTGTATATAACCTGCCAGCATGTGCCATCCACAGATCCTTTATGCAACCTGCTAGTGTGTGCAGTCTACAGATCCTGTATACATCCTGCACACATGTGCCATCCATAGATCAAGTACACGGGCTGATTTAATGTGCCATTCACATATTCTGTATACAGCCTGCCAGTGTGTACCATCCACAGATCCTGTATACAACCTGCCAGCATGTGATATCCACTGATCCTATATAAACCCAGTTATCGTGTGCTATATACAGGTCCTGTATACACCCTGCCAGCATGTGCAGCCCACAGAACCTGTATACAGCCTGTCAGAGAGTGCCATCCACAGATCCTTTATACAACTTGCAAGTGTGTGCCAGCTATGGATCCTGTAGACAACTTGCTAGAGTGTGCCATTTACAGACCCTGTATAAAATCTGTGAGCATGTGCGATCCACAAATCCTGTATACAACTTGTCAGTGTGTGTCATCTACTGAGTCTGTATACACCCTGCCAGCATGTGCCATCCACAGATCCAGTATACAACCTGCAAGAGTTTAGTATTCACATATCCTCTATACAGCCTTCCAGTGTGTGGCATCCACAAATACTGTATACATCCTGCCATTGTGTGGCATCCACAGTTCCTGCATACAACCTGCCATACTTTGTCATCTACAGATCCTATACACAGCCTGCCAGTGTATCCCATCTACAGATCTTGCATAAAGCCTGACAGTGTGTGCCATCTACAGATCCTGTATACAACCTGCCAGCATGTGCCAACTACATATCCTGCATACAACCTGCCAGCATGTGCCATCTAAAGATGTTGTATATAGCCTGCTAGAGAGTGCCATCTACAGATCATGTATACAACCTGCCAGCATGTGCCATGCACAGATCCTGCATAAAACTAGCCAGTGTGTGCCATCTACAGATCCAGTATACTGCCTGCCAGCATGTGCCATCTACATATCTTGTATACAACCTGCAAGCAGGAGCCATCTACACATTCTGCATACAAACTACCAGGATGTGCTATCCACAGAGCCTGTATAAATTCTACCAGTGTGTCACATCTACAGATCCTCTATAAAACCTGCCAGTGTGTGCCATCCACAGATCCTATATGCAACCTGCTAGTGTGTGCCATCCAGAGATCCTATATACAACCTGCCAGTGTGTGCCATTCACAGATCCTGTATACAATCTTCCAGTGTGTGGCATTTACAGATCCTGTATACAACCTGCCAGTGTGTGCCATTCACAGATCCTGTATATAACCTGCCAGTGTGTGCCATCTAGAGATCATGTATACACACTGCCAGTGTGTGACATCTACAAATATTGTATACAACCTGCCAATGTGTGCCATCAATAGATCCTGCAACCAACCTCACAGCGTGTGCCTTCCACAGATCCTGTATACAACCTGCCAGCATGTGCCATCCACAGATCCAGTATACAGCCTGCTAGTGTGTGCCATTCAAAGAACCTGTATACACCCTACCAGTGTGTGTCATCCACACATCTTGTATACAACCTGCCAGTATGTGCCATCTACAGATCCTGTATAAAACCTGCCAGTGTCTGCCATCCACAGATCCTGTATACAAACTGGCAGCATGTGCTACCTACAGATACTGTATACAACTTGTCAGCATGTGTCATCCACAGATCCTGTATAAAGCCTGCCAGTGTGTGCAACCTACAAATCCTGTATACATCCTGCCCGCATGTGCCATCCACAGATCCCATATACAGACTGCTTGCATGTGCCATCCACAGATCCTGTATACAGCCTGCCAGTGTGTGCTATCCATAGATCCTGTATACAACCTGCTGGCATGTGTCATCTACAGATCCTGTATAAAAGCTGCCAGCATCTGCCATCCACAGATCCTGTATACAACATCCCAGCATGTGCTATCCACAGATCCTGTATAAAACCTGCCAGTGTGTGCCAGCTACAGATCCTGTACACAAGCTGCCATTGTGTGCCATTCACAGATCCTGCATACAACCTGCCAGCTTGTGTTCTCCACAGATACTGTATACAACCTGCCAGCATGTGCCATGTACACTTCTTATATACAAGCTGTCAGCAAGTGCCATACACAGATCCTGTATACAACCTGCCAGTGTGTGCCATCTTCAGATGCTGTATGCAACCTCCCAGTGTGTGACAGCCAAAGATCTTGTTTTCAACCTGCCATGGTGTGCCATCCACTGATTCCATACAGAACTTGCTAATATTTGCCATTGACAAATCTTATAAAAAAACAGATGCTGCATATGACGTGCCAGTCTGTGACAGCTACAGACCCTGTTTTCAACTTGTCATGGTGTGCCATCCACCAACTCCATATAGAACTTGCCAATATGTGCCATCGACAAATCTTGTAAAAAACCTGCCAGCATGTGCCATCTACAGATGCTGTACACAACCTACTAGTGTGTGCCTTCCACAGATCCTGAATGCAACCTGCCAGTGCATGCTATCATAGGTCCTGTATACAACCTGCCAGTGTTTGCCCTCCACAGATCCTGTATACAACCTGCCAGCATGTGCCATTCACTGTAGATGCAGTTATCATGTGCCATATACAGATACTGTATACACCATGTCAGTATGTGCAATCCACAGAAACTGTATACAATCTGTCAGAGAGTGCCATCCACAGATCCTGTATACAGCCTGCCAGTGTGTGCCATCCACAGATCCTGTATACAACCTGCCAGAATGTGGCATCCACTGATCCTATATAGACCCAGTTATCGTGTGCCATATACAGATCTTGTATACACCCTGCCAGCATGTGCAATCCACAGAACCTGTATACAACCTGTCAGAGAGTGCCATCCACAGATCCTGTATACAATCTGTTAGTGTGTGCCACCTACGGATCCTTTAGACAACTTGCTAGAGTGTGCCATCTTCAGATCCTGTTTAAAATCTGTGAGCATGTGCAATCCACAGACCTGGTACACAACCGGCCAGTGTGTGTCATCTACAGAGTGTGTATACACCCTGGCAGCATGTGCCATCCACAGATCCAGTATACAACCTGCAAGAGTGTGGTATTCACAAATCCTCTATACAGCCTTCCAGTGTGTGGCATCCATGAATACTGTATACAACCTGCCATTTTGTGGCATCCACAGTTCCTGCATTCAACCTACCATAGTCTGCCATCTACAGATCCTATGCACAGCCTGCCAGTGTATCCCATCTACAGATCCTGAATAAAGCCTGACAGTGTGTGCCATCTACAGATCCTGTATACAACCTGCCAGCATGTGTCAACTACAGATCCTGCATACAACCTGCCAGCATGTGCCATCTAAAGATGCTGCATATAGTCTGCTAGAGAGTGCCATCTACATATCATGTATACAACCTGCCAGTGTGTACCATGCACAGATACTGCATAAAACTAGCCAATGTGTGCCATCTTCAGATCCAGCATACCACCTGCCAGTGTGTGCCATCTACAAATCTTGTATACAATCTGCCAGCAGGAGCCATCTACACATTCTGCATACAAACTGCCAGCATGTGCTATCCACAGATCCTGCATAAAATCTGCCAGTGTGTCACATCTACAGATCCTCTATAAAACCTGCCAGTGTGTGCCACCTACAGATCCTATATACAACCTGCTAGTGTGTGCCATCCAGAGATCCTGTATACAACCTGTCAGTGTGTGCCATTCACAGATCCTGTATACAATATGCCAGTGTGTGACATCTACAGATCCTGTATACAACCTGCCAGTGGGTGCTATTCACAGATCCTGTATACAACCTGCCAGTGTGGGCCATTCACAGATCCTGTATACAACCTACCAGCGTGTGCCATTTAGAGATCCTGTATATACTCTGCCAGGGTATGCCATCTACAGATACTGTATACAACCTGCCAATGTGTGCCATCAACAGATCCTGTAACTAACCTCCCAGCATGTGCCTTTCACGGATCTTGTATACAACCTACCAGCATGTGCTCTCCAGAGACACAGTGTACACCATGCCAGAGTGTGCCATTTTCAGATCCTGTATACAACCTACCAGCATGTGCCATCCACAGATCCAGTATACAGCTTGCTAGTGTGTGCCATTCAAAAAACCTGTATACACCCTACCAGTGTGTGCCATCCACACATCTTGTATATGACCTGCCAGCATCTGCCATCTGCAGATCCTGTATAAAACCTGCCAGTGTCTGCCATCCACAGATCCTGTATACACTCTGCCAGCATGTGCTACCTACATATCCTGTATACAACCTGCCAGCATGTGACATCCACAGATACTGTATAAATCCTGCCAGTGTGTGCCACCTACAGATCCTGTATATAACCTGCCATTGTGCGCCATTTAAAGATCCTGCATACAACCTGCCAGTGTGTGCCATCCACAGATCCTGTATACAAGCTGCCAGCTTGTGTTATCCACAGATCCTGTATACAACCTGTTAGCATATGCCATCTGCACATCTTGTATACAGCCTGTTAGCATGTGCCATCCACAGATACTATATACAACCTGCCAGCGTGTGCCATTTATAGGTTCATAGGTAGGTACTGGGCTATCCACCCAAAGGCATATATTAGCCCAACCACGTTGTGCGGTATTTACCGCCCCTTTGGTTAGTTCCCTAGGCCCTTGATCTAGCAGCTAGTACCCTTGGCCCCTATCTAGTAGAGCTGTTGGTATGATCCCTGGTGTGAACTTTCTGTTACCCATCCACTCATCAAGGTTCCTCTTGAAGAGTGATAGTGAGGGGCTCTGTCTTATGTAGATTGGGACCTTGTTCCATAGCAAGGGAAGTCTTTGCGAAGGGAATCTATCCCTCCAGCATGTTCTATTCATTGTTGTGCTGAGATTTATATCTCTAGAGCGTGTAGCTCAAGTGGATTTGGTTTTGCTTTTGATGGAGCAGGTTCAACAGTTCTGGGTTGGACATGGCTCTGTATGCTAGACAGAGATTGCCTCTGAGAAGGTGGTATGCGACAGAGAAAAGCCTTAGTTTTTTCAATTGTGCTGCATAGGTCAACTGTTTGAGGCCAGTAATCCTCTTAGTGAGGTACCTCTGTGGTCTCTCCAACTGCTGGAGATGCCTAGCCAGGTACATTCCAATTGGTGCATTGTATTCACTAATGGGTCTGATGAGGGAAGAGTAGAGGGGCATCACTACACCCTTAGATCTTGATGCAAACCCTTTCATGATCAGATGGGTCACACAGAAGGATATTCTAACTGCCTTGGCAACATGGTTATCAAAGGAAAGCTGACTATCTACTTGGTCCCCAGATCCCTTATTACTACTTCAGATTTCAGTGGGTTACCTCCTATCTGGTAGTTCTCGGGTACTCTGTTTTTTCCAAAGGGGATTACTACACATTTTTTAACATTTAGCTTGAGACCATGGCTTTGACACCATGCTTCAGTCTCATTAAGGCCCTTCTGGAGGATATCCATGTCGGCCGGAGACTCTATTATAGCACCCAGCTTACAGTCGTCCGCAAACTTGGTCAGCCACAGCCCTTCAGTGCTTGATTGTACTTCTGAGAAGTATATGCCAAACAGGAGGGGACCCAGGACAGAGCCCTGAGGCACACCGCTCGTTACTGGTCTGGATTCAGACATAGATGCCACTACTCTTACTTTGTGGGATCTGTCTGAGAGCCAGTTTGCGATCCATCTTGTGACATAAGGGTTTATGCCCAGGTTGGTAAGTTTATCAATAATACCTGAATGGGGAATGGTGTCAAATGCTTTAGCAAGGTCAAGGTAAGCCATGTGTGCCTCCACTCCCTTATCTATAGCCTGAGTAACTGTCTCAAAGAAGTCCACCAGGTTCAGGAGGCATGATCTGCCCTTGATGAAGCTGGACTGTGTGGGGTCAAGTGTTTGTAGGTTCCCAGTCTCTCCGTTTATTAGTTCCATAATGATTCGCTCCATTGCCTTAAAGATCAGACCGGTCAGGCTTATTGGTTGGTAGCTCCCAAGGTCGGTTGTGGGCCCATCCTTGTGCAGTGGAACCACCATTGCTGTGCACCATTCTATGGGCACATATCCTGTCGAGAGGCTGAGACTGAACAGGGTATTCAGATGTGGGATTAATTCATTTTGGAGCTCGCATATGACACAGCCCGGGACACCATCTGGTACCATGGAGGCAGTGTTTTTAGCTTTAGATAGAGCCTTATTAACCAGCGTATCAGTAATAATTCCAAAGACATGCATCTGGAGCATTTCTCCCCGGGCCTCCACTGAAAACAGGCTCTATGTAACCTAGTTGGACTTTCCCGGTCAACAAATGTTAAATAAATAAAATAATTGGAGTTACACAATCCCCTGGAATAGTAATAGGCCCTGTAGGTGGTGAGGGGGGCGGGATTTGCACTGAACCTGTCAGCCAAGATGTTGGCAATGTCAGTGGGGTCAGTGTATTTTGTTCCATTTTGTACTAGCTCAGAACAGACCTGAGAATTGCCATTTAGGTTTTTGATGTAACCATAGAAGGCATTATGGTTATCCTTGGCATCCTTGGCAAATTTCTTTTTCGAAATTGGCTTTAGCTGACTTGATGAGGGCCCTCAATTTCTTACTAAAGCTGATCAAGGAAGATTTTTCTAATTGAGATTTGGCCTTTTTTTGGATAAGTCTCCTCCTTTTATTGTATAGTTTGCTTATGGCCAGGGTCCACCAGACTGGTTTCTTCTTGCTTGAGGAAGGAGTCTTGGTTTTATTTGGGATAGCATGGTCCATGCAATCCTGAAGATGTATATAAATTGCCTTGTGTAGGATTCTGCATCCTGGATATCATTATCCTTCTACAAAGGAATAGTGAAGCTTTTCACTTCTAACGCAAGTAGTTTAAAGTTTGCTTTGGAAAGGTTTTTTACGATGGTTTCTTTGACAGGGGGAGATGGATGGGTGAGGATGTCTAGGGTTATCAGTTGGTGGTCTGATCTGACCAAAGAGGGACTGATAATGGGTATGGTACAATGGGCGCCCATACTTGTGATGACTAAATCCAATATGTTGTCCGCTCTAGTGGGAGAACATACCAGTTGTTCAAGGGCATTTGAATTTATAAATTCTATGAACCGCTGGGCATAGGAGTTAGAACTTTAGTAGTTCACCCAGTCTATACCAGGGTAGTTGAAATCACCCAAAATTATGGTGTTGGGTAGGAACTTTATATTTTCCAATGCCTCAAGGAATGCTGAGTGAGCATCTTGGGACATGGTGGGTGATCTATAACAGGCTACAACTTGAATCATGGATCCTGTATGCAAACTGCCAGCATGTGCCATCTACAGATCCTGGATACAAGCTGCTAGCATGTGCCATCCACAGATCCTGTATAAGATCTGCCAGTGTATGACATCTATAAATCCTGTATACAACCTGCCATTATATGCCATTCATGGGTCCTGTATACAACCTGTCAGTGTGGGCTGTACACAGATCCTGTATACATTCTGCCAGTGTATGCCATCCACAGATACTGTATACACTCTGCCAGCATGCAACATCTACAAATCCTGTATACAACTGTCTAGTGTGTGCTATCCAGTGATACTGTATAAAACCTGAAAGTGTGAGCCATCCACAGATCCGGCATACAACCATGCCAGCATTTGCCATTCACAGATCCTGAATACAACCTGCCAGTGTGCGCTGTCTACAGATCCTGCATACAACCTGCTATCATGCACCATCCACTGATCCTATATACACTCTGTCAGCATGTGCCATCCACAGATTCTGTATATACCTTGCGTGAGTGTGCCATCCACAGATCCTGTATACAATCTGCCAGTGTCTGCCATCCACAAATCCTGCATTCAACCTGCCAGCATGTGCCCTTTACAGATCCTGCATAGAACACACCAGCATGTGATATCCAGAGATCCAGTATGCTCCTTGCCAGCATGTGCCATCTACACTTCCTGTACACAATCTGCCATTGTGTGCCATCCACAGAATCTGTATACAAACTTCCAGTGTACATCATCTACAGATCCTGTGTACAACTTGCTGTAGTGTGCTATCTATTGATCCTGTATACAACCTGCCAGCATTTTCCATCTACAGTTCTTGTATATAACCTGCCAGCTTGTGTTATCCACAGATCCTGTATACAAACTGTCAGCATATGCCATCTACACTTCTTGTATACAACCTGTTAGCATGTGCATCCACAGATACTGTATACAACCTGCCAACGTGTGCCATCTATGGATCCTGTATACAACCTACCAGCATGTTCCATGCACAGATCCTGTAAAAAGTGTACCAGTGTGTGACATCTACCGATCCTGTATGCAGCCTGCCAATGTGTGCCATCCACAGATCCTGTATACAATCTGTCAGTGTATGACATCTATAGATCCTATATACAACCTGCCAGTGTGTGCCATACACAGATCCTGTATACATTCTGCCAGCGTATGCCATCCACAGATCCTGTATACACTATGCAGGCATGCACCATCTACAGATCCTGTATACAACTGGCAAGCATGTGCTGTCCATAGATACCGTATACAACCTGCCAGTGTGAGTCATTCACAGATCCTGCATACAACCTGCCAGGGTGTGCCACCTACAGATCCTGTAGACAACTTGCCAGAGTGTGCCATCTACAGATCCTGTATACAATTTGTGAGTGGGTGCGATCCACAGATCCTGTGAACAGCCTGCCAGTGTGTGCCATCTACAGATCTTGTGTGCTAGCTGTCAGCATGTGCCATCCACAGATTCAGTATACAACCTGCAAGAATGTGCCATCTACAGATCTTGCGTACAACCTGCCACCATATGGTACTGCCTGCTAGTGTATACCATCCACAGATGGTGTATATAGCCTGCCAGTGTGTGCCATCCACAGATCCTGTATACAACCTGCCAGTGGGTGCCATCTACAGATCCTGCATATAACCTGCCAGTGTGTGCTATCCACAGATCATGTATACAACCTGCTAGCATGTGCCATCCACTGATCCTATATACACCCCATCAGCATTTATCATTCACATATTCTCTATATACCCTGCCAGTATATACTGCCTGCAAAAGTGTACCATCCACAGATTGTGTATACAACCTGGCAGTGAGTGCCATCAACAGATCCTGTATACAACCTGCCAGTGTCTACCATCTGCAAATCATGCATGTAACCTGCCAGCATGTGCCCTCTGCAGATCCTGCATAGAACACACCAGCGTGTGACATCCAAAGATCATTTATACACCCTGCCAGCATGTGCCATCTATACTTCCTGTACACAACCTGCCAGCATGTGCCATCCAGAGATTTTGTAATCAACCTGCTAGA
The DNA here is from genome assembly GCF_019279795.1 of Protopterus annectens. NCBI lineage: Eukaryota > Metazoa > Chordata > Ceratodontiformes > Protopteridae > Protopterus > Protopterus annectens. The sequence goes on along the minus strand of NC_056726.1, from coordinate 1,706,184,726 downwards.
ATGCACCATCTACAGATCCTATATACAAATTGCTATAGTGTGCCATCCACATATACTGCATACAACCTACTCATGAGTGCCATCCACAGATCCCATATACAACCTGCCAGCATGTACCATCCACAGATCCTGTAAAAAATCTACCAGTGTGTGACATCTACAGATCCTATATGCATCCTGCCAATGTGTGCCATCCACAGATCCTGTATACAATCAGCCAATGTATGACATCTATAGATCCTGTATACAACCAGCCAGTATATGCCATTCATAGATCCTGTATACAGATCCTGTATACATTCTGCCAGCATATGCCATCCACAGATCTTGTATACACTATACCAGCATGCACCATCTACAGATCCTGTATACAACCGGCAAGCATGTGCTGTCCATAGATACTGTATACAACCTGCCAGTGTGAGTCATCAACAGATCCTGCATACAACCAGCCAGTGTGTGCCACCTATTGATCCTGTAGACAACTTGCCAGAGTGTGCCATCTACAGATCATGTTTACAACTTGCCAGTGTGCCATCCACAGATCCTGTGTACTGCCTGCCAGCATGTGCCATCCACAGAGCCTGTATACAGCCTGACAGAATGTGCCATCTACAGATCCTGTATACAACCTGCCACCATGTGCCATCCACAGATCCTCTATACTGCCTGCTAGCATGTGCCATCCACAGATGCTGTATACAGCCTGCCAGTGTCTGCCATCTACAGATCCTACATATAACCTGTCAGTGTGTGCCATCCAAAGATCCTGTATGCAATCTGCTAGCATGTGCCATCCACTGATCCTATATACACCCTGTCAGTTTGTGCCATCCACAAATTCTGTATATACCCTGCCAGAGTGTGCCATCCACAGAGCTTGTATACATCCTGCAAATGTGTGCCATCCGCAGATCATGTATACATCCTGGCAATATCCTCATGAAGTAAAACTGGATAAATTGCACTATTTAGACGTGTATTTATACAAGGATTACAGTAGTAAAATATTTCAATCCAAAATTTATCGCAAGCCCTCATTTTCAAATTCTTTTTTGCATTATCAAAGTGCCCACCCCTTTGCACAAAAGAAAGGGATTCTCAAAGGCCAGTTGATTAGGGCTTCAAGAATGTGCAGTTTAGAGCAAGATTACAACAATGAAGTGATGATGCTGCAAAAAAATGTTTTTGGAAAGGGGCTATCCTTTAGACCTTTTCCAAGTATTACGCAATGAGGTGGATAGTAAAAGAGGCACATTGTATTCCCCACTGCTAGGTAAACAACTTGTGAATGATCAATTGCCTAGGGAAGGAGAAAGGAGCAATGTAAATAACAACGAATTTGCAGGTCCTAAATTCATATACACCTTTTGTAATCAGGCAGAGGACATAGAGAGAACGATTACAAAGTTTTGGCCACTTTTAATGGCACAAGAGGAATTTAAGAACATTTTACCAAATAGGCCGAAGTTCATCAGAAGGAAGGGGGTCAACTTGAAGGGCATGTTTGAAAGAAATTCAAGGGCACACAACATAAAATCATCAATAACCAAAAAACCTGGTACCTTCAAATGTGGAGCATGCCATCAATGCCATGCAATTTTGAATAGTAAAGGCATTTATTTACCTTCTAGAAAGATGAGGGTGGATTCCCCCATGTACTTTACATGCAATTCTAGAGGGGTGGTTTATTTGGCTGTGTGCATGTTCTGTAAAAGTTTCTATGTAGGGAAGACGGAAAGGGAAATTAAGAAGAGAATGTATGAGCATTTCTATGATTTAACTAAAAATAAAGAGACTAATGCCCTTTTCAAACACTCCCTGGTATGTCCAAATTATAATTTCAAATTCATGATTCTTGAACAGATAAACAAGGATTCTAGAGGTGGGGATTGGGAAGCAACCCTAGAATACAGGGAGTTAGTGTGGCAGCTCAAGCTGAATGCAGCCAGCTGGCCCGGGCTAAATGACACCATTAGTATAAAACCCATTTTGAAGTTAAGAAGGGCCAGATTATAACACTGCCCACTCAGGGCAGCTAGTGGTACAAATCTTTTATATACAGCTCTGATCTTGGGGCATGTAAAGTTTTAAGGAAGGGGTCATTTGCCTGCGAGTAATGCTCTCTTTTTTACACTTTTTTTCTCATTCCCCTTTTTTCTTCCCCCTTTTTTTCTCCCTTGCTTTTCTCTCTTTCTATACATGGGTTCTTTCTTTGTCCCTAAGTAGTATTAAGCACTTCTGCATTCCCTTTGGTTAGATTTGTTTCTCTCATTTGTACATTCACACTCTGCTGGTGAGTCTACCTTTTGTTTTTCATTTGCAAGCATGCATTTCTATCCAATATTGGACAATGCAACATGAGTTAAGCAACATTTGTCCTGCATTTATCAAAAGAAAAGACAAGCATGTTTATTTTGCTGAAATCAAGTAGTTTCAACACAACATGTGTAATATATAATTTTAACATATTTTTTACTGTTTTATATGAAATATATTGTTGTTCAACAAGGTGTTTTAACTGCATATAATGTGGTCTTGTATGCATTTGATTCATGAGTATACCTTGCTACTAGGTAGCTCTTTAAACAGATAAAATGGCACTGATGATCCTTTAATTAACAATTAATTGGTTTTTAATTGGTGCACAATTGTTTTAACTCATGGCAAGTAGCTATTTAAGCTGATGTTTGGTAGTGATTCATGTACTTGAGAAAGCTAGGAACATCCTAGCGAAAGCGCTTGTATTACGTGTTTCTTGCATCTGTTTTTATAATAAAAGATCAACTTGTGGACTATCATCAATTGTGGTGTCAGCTTCTAGGTCGTTCATTTGTTCCTGGTCCTGTTTCTTGGTTTTTTGCTGTTTTACTGATCCCATATAGACCCAGTTATCGTGTGCCATAAACAGATCCTGTATACACCCTGCAAGCATGTGCAATCCAAAGAACCTGTATACAACCTGTCAGAGAGTACCATCCACATGTCCTGTATACAACCGGCCAGTGTGTGCCATCCACTGATCCTTTATAGACCCAGTTATTGTGTGCCATATACAGATCCTGTATACACCCTGCCAGCATGTGCAATCCACAGAATCTGTATACAGCATGGCAGAGAGTGCCATCCACAGATCCTATATACAACCTACCAATGTGTGCCACCTACGGATCCTGTAGACAACTTGCTAGAGTGTGCCATCTACAGATCCTGTATGAAATCTGTGAGCATGTGCGATCCACAGATCCTGTATACAACCTGTCAGTGTGTGTCATCTACAGAGTCTGTATATACCCTGCCAGCATGTGCCATCCACAGATCCTGTATACAACCTGCGAGAGTGTGGTATCCACATATCCTCTATACAGTCTTCCAGTGTGTGGCATCCACAAATACTGCATACAACCTGCCATTGTGTGGCATTCACAGATCCTGCATATAAACTGCCAGCATGTGCCATCCACAGATCCTGTATACAGCCTGCCAGCTTGTTTTATCCACAGTTCTTGTACACAACCTGCCAGTGTGTGCCATTCACAGATCCTGTATACAGCCTGCCAGTGTGCAACATCTCAAGATCCTGTATAGAGCCTGCAAGAGTGTGCCATCTACAGAGCCTGTATACAGCCTGCCAGCATGTTCCATCTACAGATCCATTATGCACTCTGCCAGCATGTGCCATCCATAGATCCTTTATACAACCTGCCTGCATGTGCCATCCACAGATCTGGTACACAGTGTGCTAGCATGTGCCATCCACAGATACTGTATACAACTTGCCAGTGTGTGCTGTCCACAGATCTGGTACACAGTGTGCTAGCATGTGCCATCCACAGATACTGTATACAACTTGCCAGTGTGTGCCATCCACAGATCCTGCATACAACCTTGACAGCATTTGCCCTTCAAAGATCCTGTATGCAGTCTGCCAGAGTGTGCCATCTACAGATCCTGTATACAACCTGCCTACATGTACCATCCACAGATCCAGTACAAAGCCTGCTAGTGTGTACCATCCACAGATCCTGTAGACAGCCTGCCGGTGTGTGCCATCCAACAATCCTATATACAACCTGCCATTGTGTGTCATTCACAGATCCTGCATACACTCTACCAGCTTGGCAATCCACAGATCCTGTAGACAGCCTGCCAGCTTGTGTTAGCCACAGATCGTGTATACAACCTGCGAGCATGTGCCATCTACTCTTCTTGTATATGACCTGTCTGCATGTGGCCTCCACAGATCTTGTATGCAACCTGCCAGCGTGTGCCATCTGCAGATTCTGTATACAACCTGCAAAAGTGTGCCATCCACAGATTGTGTATACAACTTGACGGTGCCATCCACAGATCCTATATACAATCTGCCTGTGTGTGTCAACATACAGATCCTGCATACAGCCTGCCAGTGTGTGCCATCTAGAGATCCTTTGTACAAACTCTGAGTGTGTGCCATCCACAGATTGTGTATATAAGCTGCCAGTGTGTGCCATCCACAGATTCTATAAACAATCTGTCAACATATGCCATCCACTGATGCTATATACACCCTGTCAGTGTGTGCCATCCACAGATGCTGCATATACCTTGCCAGCATCCGCCATCCACAGAGCCAGTATACAAACTACTGCTGTGTGCCATCTCCAGATCCTGTATACAACCTGCAGTGTCTGCCATCCACAAATCCTGCATACAACCTGCCAGCGTCTGCCCTCTATGGATCCTGCACTGAACCCGTAGGCGTTTGCCATCCAGAGATCCAGTATACACCCTGCCAGTGCGTGCCATCTACATATCCTGCATACACCCTATCAGCATGTGGCATCTACAGATCCTGTTTAACCTGCCAGCATGTGCCATCTACACTTCCTGTGCACAACCTGCCAGCATGTGCCATCCACAGATTCTGTATACAACCTGCCAGTGTGCAAAATCTACAGATCCTGTATAGAACTTGCTAGAGTGTGCCATCCACAGATACTGCATACAAACTGCCAGTGTGTGCCATCCAGAAACCGTGTATACAACATGCCATTGTGTGCCTTCTGTGGATCCTATGTACAACCTGCTAGTGTCTGCCATCAACAGATTTTGTATACAACCTGCCACTGTGTGTGTTTTACAGATTCTGCATACAAGCTGCCAGCAAGTGCCATCTACACTTCCTATATACAATATGCCAGTGTCTGCAATCCACAGATCCTGTACACACCCTGCCAGTGTATGCCATCTACAGATCCTGTCTACAGCTGCGAGCATGTGCCATCCACAGATCCTGTATAGAACCTGACAGCATGTGCAATTACACTTCCTATATACAACCTGTCAGCATTTGCCATCCACAGATCCTGTATACAACCTGCCACTGTGTGCCATCTTCAGTTCCTGTATACAACCTGCTAGTGTGTTACATCCACAGATCCTGTTTGCAACCTGTCAGTGTGGGCCATGAACCAATCCTGTATACAGCTTGTTAATGCGTGCCACATACAGATCCTGTATTCAAACTGCCAGTGTGTGGCATCTACAGATCATGTATACAATCTCCCAGCATGTGCCACCCACAGATCTTGTATACAACCTGCCAGTGTGTGCCATCTACAGATCCTGCATACAACCTGCCAGCAAGTGCCATCTACACTTCCAGTATACAACCTGTCAGCATGTGCAACCCACAGAAGCTATACACACTTTGCCAGTGTGTGCCATCCAGCAATCCTGTTTACAACCTGCTAGTGTGCACTATCCACGGATTTAGTATAGAACCTGCCAATGCATGCCATCCTCAGATCCTGTATGCAATATACCAGAGTGTGACAGCTACAGTTTCTGTATACAACCTGCCAGTGTGTGCCATTCACAGATCCTGAATACAACCTGCCAGTGTGTGCCATATAGATATCCTGTATACAGCCTGGCAGAGTGTGCCATCTAGAGATCCTGTATACAGCCTGACAGCATCTGCCATCTACAGATCCTGTATACAACCTGCTAGCATGTGCCATCTACAGATACTGTATACAACCTGCCAGTGTATGCCATCCACAGATACTGAATACAACCTGCCAGTGCATATCATCCACAGATCCTGCATACAGCCCTGCCAGCGTGTGCCATCCACATATCTTGTATACAGCCTGCCAGTGTCTGACATCCACAAATCCTGTATGCAACCTGCCAGCATGTCCCATCCAGAGATCCTGTGTATGCCCTGTCAGAGTGTACCATCTACAGATACTGTATACAGCCTGCCTGTGTGTGCCTACCACCAACCCTGCATACAACCTGCCATTGTGTGCCATTCACAGATCCTGCAAACAACCTGCCAGTGTGTGCTATTCACAGATCCTTTATGCAGCCTGCCAGAGTGTGCCATCTACAGATCCTGTATATAACCTGCCTGCATGTGACATTCACAGATCCAGTACATAGCCTGCTAGCATTTGCCATCCACAGATCCTTTTTACACCCTGCCAGTGTGTTCCATCCATGAATTCTGTATAATAATTGCCATTGTATGCCATTCACTGATCCTGCATACAACCTGCTTGCATCTGCCATTCACCAATCCTGTATACTGTATCCTGTATACCTGCCAGCTTGTGTTACCACAGATCCTGAATACAGCCTGTGAGCATGTGCCATTTACAGTTCTTGTGAACAACCTGCAAGCATGTGCCATTGACATATCCTGTATGCAGCCTGCCAGATTGTGCAATCTACAGATCCTGTTTACAACCGGCCTACATGTGCAATCCACAGATACAGTACACAACTTGGCAGCATGTGCCATCCACAGCTACTGTATACAACCTGACAGTGTGCACCATCCACATATCCTGCATACAACCCTGTCAGTGTGTGCCATTCACAGATTCTGTATGCAGCCTGCCAGAGTATGCCATCCACAGATCCTGCATACAGCCTGCCAGTGTGTGCCATCCACCAATCCTGAATACAACTTGTCATTGTGTGTTATTCACAGATCCTGCATACAACCGGCCAGCTTGCGCCATCCACAGATCCTGTATACAACCTGCCAGCATGCACCATCTGCAGCTTCTGTATACAAGCTGCCAGTCTGTCACATCCACAGATCCTGTTTACAACCTGCCAGTGTGTGGCACTCACCAATCCCATATACAACATGCCAATGTGTGCCTTCTACAGATCCTGTATACAACCTTCCAATATGTGCCACCTTCAGATCCTGTATACAACCTGCCAGCGTGTGGCATCTATGGATGCTGCATACATGCCAGCATGTGCCATATACAGATCCTGTACACAACCTACTAGTGTGTGCCTTTTACAGATGCTCTATACAACCTGCCACTGTGTGCTATCCACAGATGCTTTATACAAGCTGCCAGTATCTACCATCCACAGATCCTGTATATAACCTGCAGATTCTGTATACAGCCTACCAGTGTGTGGCATCCACAGACCATGTTTACAACCTGCTAGTGTGTGGCATCTGTCAATCCCATATATAACCTGCCAATATGTGCCAGCCACAGATCCTGTATACAACCTGCCAGTGTGTGCCATCTACAGATCCTTTATGAAACCTGCCAGTGTGTGCCATCTACAGATCCTGTATACAACTTTCCAGCATGTGCCATGTACAGATCCTATACACAACCTGTCAATGTAGAGATGCTATATACAACTTGCCAGTGTGTGCCATCCACAGATCCTGTATATAAGCTGCCAGTGTGTGCACCACAAATCCTGTATACAACCTGCCAGTGTGCGCCATCCACTGATCATATATACACCCTGTCAGCGTGTGCCATCCACAGATTCTGTATATACCTGCAAGTGTGCATCCACAAAGCTTCTAGACAACTTGCAAAAGTGTGCCATCCATAGATCGTGTATACAACCTGCCAGTGAGTGCCATCCACAGATCCTGTATAGAATCTGCCACTGTGTGCCATCTATGGATCCTGCACAAAACCTAGCAGTGTGTGCCATCTACAGATCCTGTATACAACCTGTGCATGTGTGCCATCCACAAATCCTGTATACAACCTGTCAGTGTGTGTCATCTACAGATACTGTACACAACCTGCCAGTGTGTGTCATCTCTATTTCTTGTATACAGCCTGCCAGTATCTGTAATCCACAAATCATCCATATAACCTGCCAGAGTATGCCTTATACAGATCCTGCATACAACCCACCAGCGTTTGCTATCCAGAGATCCTCTGTACACCCTGTCAGTGTGTGCCACCTACACATCCTGTATATAACCTGCCAATGTGTGTCATATATGGATCCTGTATACAACTTGCCAGTGTGTGCCATCCACAGATCCTGTATACAACCTGCCAGTGTGTGTCATCTATAGATCCTGTGGACAACATGCCAGTGAGTACCATTGGCAGATCCTGCATACAACCTGCCAGCGTGCACCATCCACCGATCCTATATACACCCTGTCAGTGTGTGACATCCACATATTTTGTATATACCCTGCCAGTGTGTGTCATCCACAGAGCCTGCATACAACCTGCAAAAGTGTGCCATCTGAAAATCGTATATACAACCTGCCAGCGAGTGCCATACATAGCTCATGTATATATCCTGCCAGTGTGTGCCAGCTACAGATCCTGCATACAACCTGCCAGTATGTGCCCTCTACAGATCCTGCATAGAACACACCAGTGTGTGCCATACAGAGATCCTGTATACACCCTGCCAATGACTGCCATCTACAGATCTTGTATACAGCCTGCCAACATGTGGCATCCACAGGTCCAGTATACAGTCTGGCAGTGTATGCCACCTGCAGCTCCTGTATACAACCTGCCTGTGTGTGTCATCCAAGGATCCTGTATATACCCTGCCAGTGTGTGCCATCTACACATCCTGTATACACCCTGCCAGCATGTGTCATTAACAGATCCTGTATATAATCTGCCAGTGTATGCCATCTACAGTTCCTGTATACAACCTGCCAGTGAGTGTCATCCACCTGTCCTGTATATATGCTGCCATTGTATGCCATCGCTGGATCCTGCATACAACCTACCAGCATGTTCCATATAGAGATCCTGTACACAACCTGCCAGTTTTTGCCTTCCACAGATGCTGTATACAACCTGCCAGTGTGTGCTATCTACTGATCCTTTATACTAGCTGCCAGTCTGTACCATCCACAGATCCTGTATACAACCTTCTAGTGTGCACCATCCACTGATCCCATATACACCCTGTCAAAGTGTGCCATCCACAGATCATGTATACAACCTGACAGCTAGTGCCATCCACAGATCCTGTATACAATTTGCCAGTGTGTGCCAACTGCAGATCCTGCATACAACCTTCCAGTGTGTGCCATGTAGAGATCCTGTGTACAACCTGAAAGCGTGTGCCTTCCACTGATTGTGTATACAAACTGCTAGTGTGTTTCATCTACTGATCCAGTACGAAACCTGCCAGTGTGTGCCATCTCCATATCCTATATACAATCTGCAAGTATGTGACATCTACAGATCTTGTATAGAACTTACCAGTGTGTATCACTCACAGATCCTGTATACAACCTGCTAGTGTGTGACATCTAGAGTTCCTGTATACAGCCTGCCAGAGTGTGCCATCTGGAGAGCCAGTATACAGCCTGTCAGCATGTGCCATCTAAAAATCCTGTATACACTCTGCCTGTGTGTGCCATCTAGATATCCTGTATATAACATGCTAGCATGTGCCATCCACAAATACTGTATACAACCTGCCAGTGTCTGCCATCAACAGATCCTGCATACAACCTGCCAGTATAAGCCATCCAGAGATCCTGTGTATACCCTGCCAGTGTGTGCTATCTACAGATCCTGTATACACCCTGCCTGCATATGCCATCTACAGAGCCTGTATACAGTCTGCCAGCATGTGCCATCCGCAGTGGCTGTATACATTTGCCAGTGTGTGCCACCTAGAGATCCTGTATATAACCTGCCAGAGTGTGTCATACATGGATCCTTTCTACAACCTGACAGTGTGTGCCATTCACAGATCCTGTATACAATCTGCTAGTGTGTGCCTTCCACAGATCCTGTATACAACCTGCCAGCATGTACCATCTACAGATCTGGAATGCCACCTGATAGAGTGTTCCAGCCAAAGATCTTGTATACAGCCTGGCAGTGTGTGCCTTCCACAGATGCTTTATACAAGCTGCCACTCTATATCATCCAGAGATCCTGTATACAACCTGCAGATTCTGTATACAACCTACCAGTGCGTGACAGCCACAGATCCTATTTACAACCTACTAGTGTGTGGCATCCATCAATCCCATATACAACCTGCCAATGTGTGCTATCTACAGATCCTGTATACAACCTGCCAGCGTGTGCCATCTACAGATCCTGTATATAACTTACTATCATGTGCCATATACAGATCCTGTGTACAACATGTCAATGTGTGCCTTCCAGAGATGCTATATACAACTTGCCAGTGCGTGTCATCCACATATCCTGTATGTAAGCTGCCAGTTTGTGCCATCCATAGATCCTGTATACAACCTACCAGTGTGCACCATTCACTGATTTTATATACACCCTGTCAGTATGTGCCATCCACACATTCTATATATACCCTGCCAGTGTGCCATCCACAGAGATTGTATACAACTTGCAAAAGTGTGCCATCTGTAGATGGTGTATACAACTTGCCAGAGAGTGCCATCCAGAGATCTTGTATGCAATCTGCCACTATGTCCCATCTATGGATCCTGCACGCAACCTGGTAGTGTGTGCCATCTACAGTTCCTGTATACAACCGGCATGCATGTGCCATCCACAGATACTGTATACAACCTGCCAGTGTGTGTCATCTACAGATCCTGTACACAACCTGCCAGTGTGTTCCATCTCCATTTCCTGTATACAACCTGCCAGTATCTGCCATTCACAATTCCTGCATATAACCTGCCAGCATGTGGCCTATACAGATCCTGCATACAATCCACCAGTGTGTGCCATGCAGAGATCCTCTATACAACCTGCCAGTGTGTGCCACCTACAGATCCTGTATATAACCTACCAATGTGTGTCATATACGGATCCCGTATACAATCTGTGAGGATGTGCCATCCACAGATCCTGTATGCAACCTACCAGTGTGTGCCATCTACTGATCCTGCACACAAATTGCCAGTGTGTACCATCTACATATCCTGTATACAACCTGCCAGCGTGCACCATCCACTTATCCTGTATAAACCCTGTCAGAGTGTGCCATCCACAAATTTTGTATATACCCTGCCATAGTGTGCCATTTACAAAACCTGCCTACAACCTGAAAAAGTGCGTCATCCACAGATCATGTATACAAACTCCCAGTGAGTGCCATATATAGATCCTGTATACACCCTGGCAAGTGCAATACACAGAACCTGAATACAACATGGCAGGGAGTGCCATCCACAGATCCTATATACAACCTACCAGTGTTTGCCACCTACGGATCCTGTAGACAACTTGCTAGAGTGTGCCATCTACAGATCCTGTATAAAATCAGTGAGCATGTGTGATCCACAAATCCTGTATACAACCTGTCGGTGTGTGTCATCTACAGAGTCTGTATACACCCTGCCAGCATGTGCCATCCACAGATCCTGTATACAACCTGCGAGAGTGTGGTATCCACATATCCTCTATACAGCCTTCCAGTGTGTGGCATCCATGAATACTGTATACATCCTGCCATTGTATGCCATTCTCAGATCAGACATATAAACTGCCAGCATGTGTCATCCACAGATCCTGTATACATCCTGCCAGTTTGTGTTATCTACAGTTCCTGTATACAACCTGCCAGTGTGTGCCATTCACAGATCTGGTACACAGTGTGCTAGCATGTGCCATCCACTGATACTGTATACAACCTGCCAGTGTCTGCCATCCACAGATCCTGCATACAACCCTGACAGCATTTGCCATTCAAAGATCCTATATGCAGTCTACCAGAGTGTGCCAACTACAGACCCTGTATACAACCTGCTTGCATGATCCATCCACAGATCCAGTATAAAGCCCACTAGTGTGTGCCATCCACAGATCCTGGAGACAGCCTGCCAGTGTGTGCCATCCAACAATCCTGTATACAACCTGCCATTGTGTGTCATTCACAGATCCTGCATACACCCTGCCAGCTTGTGCCATTCACAGATCCAATAGACAGTCTGACAGCTTGTGTCATACACAGATTGTGTATACAACCTGCGGGCATGTGCCATCTACTCTTCTTGTATTTAACCTGTCTGCATGTGGCCTCCACAGATCTTGTATGCAATCTGCCAGTGTGTGCCATCTGCAGATTTTGTATACAACCTGCAAAAGTGTGCCATCCACAGATTGCGTATACAACCTGACAGTGCTATCCACAGATCCCATATACAATCCGCCAGTGTGTGCCAACATACAGATCCTGCATACAGCCTGCAAGTGTGTGCCATCTAGAGATCCTTTGTACAATCTGTGAGCATGTGCCATCCACAGATTGTGTATACAAGCTGCCAGTGTGTGCCATACACAGATTATGTACACAATCTGTCAACATATGCCATCCACCGATGCTATATACACCCTGCCAGTGTGTGCCATCTACAGATCCTGTATACACCCTACCAGCATGTGGCATCTACAGATCCTGTGTTCAACTTGCCAGCATGTGCCATCTACACTTCCCGTACACAACCTGCCAGCATTTGTCATCCACAGATTCTGTATAGAACATGCCAGTGTGCACCATCTACAGATCCTGTATTCAACTTGCTAGAGTGTGCCATCCACAGATACTGCAGACAAACTGCCAGTGTGTGCCATACACAAACCGTGTATACTACATACCATCGTGTGCCATCTGTGGATCCTGTGTACAATCTGCTAGTGTCTGCCATCAACAGACTTTGTATATAACCTGCCACTGTGTGCTTTATACAGATTCGACATACAAGCTGCCAGCAAGTGCAATCTACACTTCCTATATACAATATGCCAGTGTCTGCAATCCACAGATCCCGGACACACCCTGCCACTGTATGCCATCTACATATCCTGTATACAGGTGCCAGCATGTGCCATCCACATATCCTGTATAGAACCTGCCAGCATGTGCAATTGCACCCCTTATATTCAACCTGTCAGCCTTTGCCATCCACAGATCCTGTATACAACCTGCCACAGTGTGCCATCTTCAGATCCTGTATACAACCTGCCAGTGTGTTACATCTACAGATCCTGTTTGCAACCTGTCAGTGTGTGCCATGCACCGATCCTGCATACAGCTTGTCAATCCATGCCACATACAGATCCTGTATTCAAACTGCCAGCGTGTGGCATCTACAGATCATGTATACAACCTCTCAGCATGTGCCACCCACAGATCCTGTATACATCCTGCCAGTGTGTGCCATCTACAGATCCTGCATACAACCTGCCAACAAGTGCCATCTACACTTCCATTATGAAACCTGTCAGCATGTGCAATCCACAGAAGCTATACACACCCTGCCAGTGTGTGCCATCCAGTGATGCTGTTTACAATCTGCTAGTGTGCACCATCCATATATTTAGTATAGAACCTGCCAATACATGCCATCCTCAGATCCTGTATGCAATATACCATATGTGACAGATCCTGTATACAACCTGCCAGCATATAACATCTGCAGATTCTGTATACAAGCTGCCAGTGTGTGACATCCACAGATCCTGTTTACAACCTGACAGTGTGTAGCACCCACTGATCCCATATACAACATGCCAATGTGTGCCATCTACAGCTCCTGTATACAGCCTTCCAGTGTGTGCATCTATGGATCCTGCCTACAACATGCCATCATGTCCCATATACAGATCCTGTACACAGCCTGCTAGTGTGTGTCTTCTGCAGAAGCTCTATACAGCCTGTCACTGTGTGCTATCAACAGATGCTTCATACAAGCTGCCAGTGTGTACCATCCACAGAGCTTGTATACAACCTGCAGATTCTATATACAGCCTACCAGTGTATGACATCCACAGATCCTGTTTACGACCTGCTAATGTGTGGCATCCCTCAATCCCATATACAACATGACAATGTGTGCCATCTACAGATCCTGTATACAATCTGGCATCATGTGCCATGCACAGATCCTGTATACAACCTGCCAGTGTGTGCTATCTACAGATCCTGTATGTAACCTGCCAGTGTGTGCCATCTACAGATCCTCTATACAACTTGGCAGCATGTGCCATATGCAAATCCTGTACACAACCTGTCAATGTATGCCTACCAGAGATGCTATATTCAACTTGCCAGTGTGTGCCATCCAGTGATCCTGTATATAAGCTGCCAGTGTGGCCATCCACTGATCCTATATACATCCTGTCAGTGTGTGCCACCCACAGATTCTGTATATACCCTGCCAGTGTGCCATCCACAAAGCTTGTATACAACTTGCAAAAGTGTGCCATCCACAGATCGTGTATACAACCTGCCAGTGAATGCCATCCACAGATCATGTATGCAGTCTGCCACTATGTGCCATGCATGCAACCTGGCAGTGTATGCCATCTACAGATCCTGTATGCAACCTGTGTGCTTGTGCCATCCAGAGATCCTGTATACACCCTGCAAGTGTGTGCTATCTACAGATCCTGAATGCAGCCTGCTAGCATGTGCCATCCACAGATCCTGTATGGGATCTGCCAGTGTATGCCATCTTCAGCTCCTGTATAAAACCTGCCAGTGTGTGTCATCCACTGATCCTGTAAATACTCTGCCTGTGTGTGCCATCTAACTATCCTGTATACAAGCTGCGTGTATGTGCCATCTAGAGATCCTGTATACAACCTGCCAGCATGTGGCATCTACACATCCTGTAGACAACATGCCAGCATGTGCCATCTACACTTCCTGTACAAAACCTGCCAGCTTGCATCATCCACAGATTCTGTATACAACCTGCCACTGTGCACCATCTACAGCTCTGTTATACAACTTGCTAGAGTGTGCCATCCACAGATCCTGCATACAATCTGCAGATTCTGTATACAACCTACCAGTGTGTGACATCCAAAAATCCTGTTTACAACCTGCTAGTGTATGGCAGCCATCAATCCCATAAACAACCTGCCAATGTGTGCCATCTACAGATCCTGTATAAAACCAGCCATTGTGTGCCATCCACAGATCCTGTATACAACCTGCCAGTGTTTGCCATTTACAGATCCTGTATGCAACCTGCCAGTGCGTGCCATATACAGATCCTGCACACAACCTGTCAATATAAGCCTTCCAGAGATGCTATATACAACTTGCCAGTGTGTGCCATCCACAGATCCTGTATATAAGATGCCAGTGTTTGCCATCCACAGATTTTGTATGCAACCTGCCAGTGTGTGCCATCAATTGATCCTATATACACCCTGTCAGCATATGCCATCCACAGATGCTGTATATAATCTGGCAGTGTGCCATCTGCCCAGCTTTTATACAACTTGCAAAAGTGTGCCATCAATATATCATGTAAACAACCTGACAGTGAATGCCATCCACAGATCCTTTATACAGTCTGCCACTATGTGCCATCTATGGATCCTGCATGCAACCTGGCTGTGTTTGCCATCCACAGATCCTGTATACAACCTGCCAGTGTGTGCCATCAATTGATCCTATATACACCCTGTCAGCATATGCCATCCACAGATTCTGTATATAATCTGGCAGTGTGCCATCTGCAGAGCTTTTATACAACTTGCAAAAGTGTGCCATCAATAGATCATGTAAACAACCTGAAGTGAGTGCCATCCACAGATCCTTTATACAGTCGGCCACTATGTGCCATCTATGGATCCTGCATGCAACCTGGCTGTGTGTGCCATCCACAGATCCTGTATACAACTTGACAGTGTGTGTCATCTACTGATCCTGTACACAAATTGCCTTTTAATTTCTTCATGTTTTTTGGGTTTCTAATACCATGACGGGAATGGACCCCATTCCTAATTCAAATTATGATTAAAGTTCATGAAATTAGTATTGTTTCACTCTTTGAAGTGCTCTTTGCAACACCTGAAATGTGCCCAGTAATGACTACATCTGCAATTTGTATGGTGTTGCATGAATTGGTAACATATCTAAATACGACTGTAAATTATTTTTTATAAGACCAGTTGCTCCTACTACTATTGGAACTGTCTGGGTATCTTTCTTCCACATGGGTCTAGTTTCTGCCTGCAGATTGAGGTATTTTATGACTTTGTGTCTCTCTGTACACAAGACACTGTAGTCACTAGGTGTGGTTATTTCAATGATCAATGCTACTTTTGTCTTCTTTTCTTGGACCATTATATCCAGTTTTCTAGCATCTATCTTTTGGACTGTTGGTATTGGGTGATCCCATGTGATGTAAACTTCATCATTTTCTATGATTCTCTTTGGCTCTTGTTTCCAGTGTTTTTCAGCCACTTTGATACCTAATGTTTGCACAATCTCCAGTGTAACAATCTCGCCACATTATTATGCCTTTCAGTATACAGTCCCTCTACTATTAGAGAGTTACAACCTGCAATAAGGTGTGTGACTGCTTCCAATTTGGTTCCACAAAACCTACATAAGTCTTTTTCTCCCACATGTTCAATGGACTTAGTAAACCAGTGTGTACATAGCCCACTATCCTGGGCTGCCATATTAACCTTTCATTTCTTGATGTAAATTCACCTCTCCTTAACCATTCCTGCATTCATTCTTGATCAGCATAAGGCTCTTCCAGAAGTTTTCTATACTTGCGACTATATTTATGTTTCTGCAACATTTCTTGCCTTTTCACTTGGTCCTTCACCTTATATTCTTTCTTTTGTTTTTGAGCACATTCAGTTGCTGCCTGGTTTTTATCCACTTCTGGTTTGATTTTCATTCCTGCTTGACATAGATATGCTTCTGCTAAATTAAGCAGAGATGTCATCTTAGATTTATTCTCCTCATGTTTCAAAACTTTCACCACATTTTCGATTTTGTGAGGTCAGTAGATATGTGTGGAGTCCCACGTTTGCAGATCTATACATGTAATCAATTTCAAGGAGGCCCATCCTTCCTTCAGAGCAGGGAATATATAATCTTGGTATACACTGATTTTTATAAATCATTTGGTGAGCATGAAACATCCTTCCTGTTTTAATATCCAGTCTATCTAACACTTTTTGGGGCCATCAATCACTCCAAAACTATAAGTTAGGACAGGAAGAGCAAACTGATTTACAGCTTGAATCTTGTTCCTAGGTGTCAATGCTGTTTTCATGATTAATTTAAGTCTTCTAAAGTACTCCTTACTAAGCTGTATTCACATTTATTCATGTTTTATTGCTGATCCTTCATCAATCCCCAAGTATTTATACACTCCCTCTTGCTCAAGTTCTTTAATATCACATTCTTGTCCCAAACTGATGTTGTCCTGGTGCTGCAATTTTCCTTTTTTAAAGGTTGCTTTTGCACATTTATCAAGACCAAATGAGATTCCAATATCTTCTGAAAAAGTTTTGACAACCTGCAGCTGTGCTTTCAGTTCCTCATCTGATGAGCTATACAATTTTAAATCATCAACAAAAAAGAGAAGTCATTAGACTTTGTTGTTTTCTAGAAGCCAAATTATAGCCATGACCTAAGCTGTTAAGTAAACAGTTTAATGGATTAATAGCAAGACAGAATAGCAATGGTGACAGAGAGTCATCCTGGAATACCCCCCTTTGAATTTTTATCAATGGGATAATAATCTGTCCTTTATCATGGCTTAATTGGAAAGTGGTCTGCCACTGTCTCATTGTTACTGTAATGTAGTCAATCAGTGTAGGGTGTATCTTATACATGTTTAAGCACTCTTTTATCCATGAATGTGGGATACTATCAAATGCTTTTTTATAGGTTCATAGGTTAATAGGTTTATACTAGGCTATCTGCCCTAAGGCATTTATAAGCCTAGCCCAGAGTTTTTGTGGCTTACGCCACCCCTTATGCTAAAAAATACTGTGCCCATTAGTTTGTTGTGCCTCTGTCCAGCAGTGACACAGAGATGATTCCCGGGGTAAACCTACGATCTCCCATCCACCAGTCAAGATTTCTCTTGAACAGAGCCAGTGAGGTGCTCTGCCTCACATGGACCGGGATTTTATTCCACAACATAGGGAGTCTCTGGGTGACAAATCTATCCCTCCAGCATGTCCTATTTATATCTGTGCTAAGGTTTAAGTTGCTTGCTCTAGTGGATCTGGTAGATTTGGATTTTTTGAGGTGGAGCATGTCCATTAATTCTGGGTTGGACATGGCCTTGTATGTCAGGCACAGGTCACCTCTGAGCAGACGGTATGCGACTGAATAGAGCTGGAGTTTCTTCAGTCTGGCAGCATATGACAGATTTTGGAGTCCCTTTATCCTTTTGGTGAGGAACTTTTGGGGTCTCTCCAATTGCTGCAGGTGTCGGGTGAGATACATCCCGAATGGGACATTGTACTCGATCATTGGTCTAAGTGAAGAGTACAGGGGAACAATGACCTCACTTGATCTGGATGTGAATCCCTTCATGATCAGGTGGGCAATGTAGAAGGTTTTTCTAACCACTTTAGCAATGTGAGTGTCAAAAGAAAGGCCACTGTCAACCTGGGTCCCCTGGTCCCTGATAACCTCTTCTGTGCTTAGTGGATTGCCACCTATATGGTAGCTTGGGGTTACCTTGTTTTTCCCGAAGGGTATGACTATACATTTTTTGGCATTTAACTTCAGGCCATGGCTCTGGCACCAGCTATCAGTTTCCGTGAGACCCCTCTGAAGGATATCTGTGTCCGATGTACTTTCCACTATGGCTCCCAGTTTGCAGTCATCTGCAAACTTTGTCAGCCATAGTCCTCCTATGTTAGCCTGTACAATCCATGTCATACTTAGGGTCTTCCCCTTTTTACAATTCTCCACTATAACTTTGTTTAACAATAAATGGTCCTATGTGCCATCCACTGATCCTATATACACCCTGTCAGCATGTGCCAGTCAAAGATGCTGTATATACCTTGCCAGTGTGTGTGCCATCAATAGACCCTGTATACAGCCTGAAAAAGTGTTCCATCCACAGATCATGTATACAACCTGACAGTTAGTGCCATCCAGAGATCCTGTATGCAATCTGCCAGTGTGTGCCAACTACAGATCCTGCATACAACCTTCCAGTGTGTGCCATCTAGAGATCCTGTTTACAAACTGCAAGCATCTGCCTTCCACAGATTGTATGTACAAGGTGCTTGTGTGTGTCATCTACTGATCCAGTGCATAACTTGCCAGCTTGTGCCATCTCCAGATCCTGTATACAATATGCAAGTATGTGACATCTACAGATCCTGTATACAACCTGCCAGTGAGTGCCATTCACAGATCCTGTATACAACCTGCTAGTGTGTGCCATCTAGAGATCTTGTATACAGCCTGCCAGAGTGTGCCATCTGGAGATCCTGTATACAGCCTGTCAGCATGTGCCATCTACAACTCCTGTATACACTCTGCCAGTGTGTGCCATCCACAGATATTGTATACAACCTGCCAGTGTGTGCCATCCACAGATGCTGCATACAACCCTGCCAGTGTGTGTGACATTTAAAGGTCCTCCATGGAAAATGTTAGCATGTGCCATCCACAGATCCTGTATACAACCTGCCCATGTCTGGCATCCACAAAACCTGTATGCAACGTGCCATCATGTGCCATCCAGAGTTCCTGTGTACACCCTGCCAAAGTGAACCATCTACACATGCTGCATCCAGCCTGCCAGTGTGTGCTATCCAGCAATACTGTATACAACCTGCCATTGTGTGCCATTCACAGATCCTGCATACAACCTGACAGCATGCGCCATTAACAGATCCTATATGCAGCCTGCCAGAGTGTGCCATCTACAGATCCTGTATATAACCTGCCTGCATGTGACATCCACAGATCCAGTACACAGCCTGCTAATGTTTGCCATCCACAGATCCTGTATACAGCCTGCAAGTGTGTGCCATCCACAAATTTTGTATACTACATGCCATAGCGTGGCAGTCACAGATCCTGCATACAAGCTGCCAGTGTCTGCCATCCACAGATACTGTATATAACCTGCCAGCATGTGTTATCCACAGATCCTGTATACATCCTGTGAGCATGTGCCATTTAAACTTCTTGTATACAACATGCCAGTGTTTGCCTTTCATAGATCCTGCATGCAGCCTGCCAGATTGTGCTATATACAGATCCTGTATACAATCTGCCTGCATGTGCCATCCATAGATCCGGGACACAGCATGCCAGCATGTGCCATATACAAACTGCCAGTGTGTGCCATCCACAGATCCTTCATACAATCCTGGTAGTGTGTGCCATTCACAGATCCTGTATGTAGCTTGCCAGAGTGTGACATCAATGGATCCTGTATACAACCTGCCTGCATGTGCCATCACCAGATCTGGTACACAGCCTGCTAGCATGTGCCATCCACAGTTCCTGTATATAGCCTGCCAGTGTGTGCCATCCACCAATCCTGTATGCAACCTGCCATTGTGTGTCATTCACAGATCTTGCATACAACCTGCCAGCTTGTGCCATCCACAGATCCTGTATACAACCTTCCATCTTGTGTTATACATAGATCATGTATACAACCTACGAGTATGTGCCTTCTTCACTTCTTGTATACAACCCGTCTGCATGTGCCCTCCACAGAGCCTGTATATAACCTGCCAGTATGTGCCATCTGCAGATTCTGTGTACAAGCTACCACTGTGTGACATCTACAGATCCCGTTTGCAACCTGCCAGTGTGTTGCACCTACAGATCCCATATACAACATGCCAATGTGTGCCATCTACAGATCCTGCATACAACCTTCCAGTATGTGCCACCCACAGATCCTGTATACAACCTGTCAGTGTGTGGTATCAATGGATCCTGCATACAACATCCCAGCATGTGCCATATAAAGATCCTTTATACAGCCTGCTAGTGTGGTGCCTTCTACAGATGCTCTGTACAGCCTGTCACTGTGTGCTATCAACAGATGCTTTATACAGTCTGCCAGTGTGTACCATCCACAGATCCTGTATACACCTGCAAATTCTGTATGCAACCTACTACTATGTGACATCCACAGATCTTGTTTACAACCTGTCAGTGTGTGCTATCTAGAGATCCTGTGTAGAAACTGCAAGCATGTGCCATCCACAGATCATGTATATAAGCTGCCAGTGCATGCCATGCACAGATTCTGTATACAAATTGTCAGCATATGCCATCCACTGATGCTGTATACACTCTGTCAGTGTGTCCCATCCACAGATGTTGCATATACCTTGCTGGCATCTGCCATCCACAGAGCCTGCATCCAAACTGCCACTTTTGCCATCTCCAGATCTTGTATACAGCCTGCAGTGTCAGCCATCCACAAATCCTCATACATAGGTTCATAGGTTCATACTAGGCTATCTGCCCTAGGGCATTTATAAGCCTAGCCGGAGTGTGTTTGGCTTTCACCACCCATTTTAAATTAATTGTGCTATGCCCTTTTTCAAGGTTAGTATACTGTGTCTCTGTCTAACAGTGACACAGAAGTGATACCCGGGGTAAACCTATGATCTCCCATCCACTCATCAAGATTTTTCTTGAAGAGAGTCAATGAGGGACTCTGCCTAACCTGGACTGGGATTTTATTCCAGAGTGAAGGGAGCCTCTGGGTTATGAATCTGTCCCTCCAGCATGTCCTATTTATTTCAGTGCTGAGGTTCAAGTTTCTAGAGCGCATAGCTCGATGGGATTTGGATTTTCTGAGGTGCAGAATGTCCATTAATTCTGGGTTGGACATGGCTTTATACATCAGGCACAGATCACCTCTGAACCGGTGGTATGCCACTGAGTAGAGCTGGAGTTTCTTTAACCGGGCAGCATATGGCATCTGTTTGAGCCCTTTGATCCTCTTGGTGAGGTACTTTTGGGGTCTTTCCAGTTGCTGCAGGTGTCTGGTAAGGTACATCCCAAAAGGGGCATTGTACTCAATTATGGGCCTGATGAGGGATGAGTAAAGAGGCATGATGACCTCCCCTGATCTAGATGTGAATCCCTTCATGATTAGGTGGGCTACATAAAATGTTTTTCTAACCACTTTGGCCATGTGGTTATCAAATGAGAGACTGATATCAACTTGGGTCCCCAGGTCCCTAATTACTTCTTCTGTAATTAATGGATTACCTATGTGGTAATTTGTGGGCACTTTGTTTTTGCCAAAGGGGATGACTATACACTTTTTGGCGTTTAGCTTGAGGCCATGGCTCTGGCACCAGTTGTCTGTTTCTATGAAGCCCTTTTGGAGGATGCTTGTGTCAGCTGGAGAGTCAATTATGGCACCCAGTTTGCAGTCATCTGTGAACTTGGTCAGCCACAGTCCTTCCGTGTTGGCCTGTACCTCCAAGAAATATATACCGAACAAGAGCGGTTCCAGGACTGAGCCTTGTGGGATGCCACTTGTAACTGGTTTGGAGTCTGACATGGTTCCAGCAATTCTAACCATGTGGGTTCTGTCCTTGAGCCAGTTTGCAACCCATCTAGAGACATAGGGGTTTATATTTAAGCTGGTGAGCTTATCTATAATGCCCGAGTGGGGTATTGTATCAAAGGCTTTTGCGAGGTCCAGGTAGGCTGTGTGGACCACCTTCCCCTCGTCAATGGCCTTGGTGACAGCTTTAAAGAAACTGACCAGGTTTAAGAGGCAGGATCTGCCCTTAACAAAGCCGAACTGGGTAGGATCCATTGTCTGTAGGTCCCCAATATCTTTATTTATGAGGTACATGATGATCCTTTCCATAGCTTTGCAGACCAAGCTAGTCAGGCTTATGGGGTGATAGTTTCCAGGATCTGTTGAGGCACCACCTTTGTGGAGAGGGACCACTGTTGCTGTACGCCACTCTTTGGGTACATATCCTGTAGTAAGGCTGAGATTGAACAGTAGTTTTATGTTTGGGTTTAGCTCTTCTTGGAGTTCATGTAGGACACAGCCTGGGACACCGTCTGGTCCCATTGATGCTGTGTTTTTTGCTTTGGAGAGGGCGGCTCTTACCTGAGCATCTGAGATGTCAGGGGGGCAGCACTCTGCTGGGATAGATATTTGCCCTTTTGGTGGGGAGGAGAGGGAGACATTTGTGCTGAACCTGTCAGTTAGGATGTTGGCAATGTCTGTGGGTTTGGTGTATTTTTTGTCATTTTGGACTAATTCTGAGCATATCTGGGAATTCCCACCCAGGTTCCTAACATAACTAAAGAAAGCCTTGTGATTATCATTAGTGTCCTGTGCAATTTTTCTCTTGAAGCTGGCCTTAGACGATTTTATGAGTGCCATAGTTTTTTGCTAATACTGATCAGAGATGCCTTCCCTTTTTGGGATTTTGCTCTATCATGTAGTAGCTTCCTCCTTTTATTGTATAGTTTGTTTATGGCTGGGGTCCACCAGACAGGACGTCTGCCTTTGGAGGATTGGGTCTTGGTTTTATTTGGGATTGCCTGATCCATGCATTCCTGAAGGTGTTCATAGAATGCATTTATAAAGGATTCTGCGGTCTGGGCCGTATTTTCCACAGGCCCGGAGGCTTTGAAAGATTCCACCTCGGTTTTGAGGAGTGTGAAATTTGCTTTAGAGAAGTTTTTCACTGTGGTTTTCTGGGCAGGGGGTGGGGTCGGGATGTGAATATCCAGTGGAATTAGTTTATGGTCTGATCTTACCAGTGAGGGATACACTTCTGGTCTGGAGCATAGAGTCCCCATGTTGGTGATGATCAGGTCCAGTATGTTTTCCCCTCTTGTGGGAGTGGTAACAAGTTGTTCCATAGCATTTGAGTTTATAAATTCTAGGAACCTTTGGGCTAGGGTGTTGGAGCTAGAGTAATGCTCCCAGTCTGTTTGGGTAGTTGAAGTCGCCCAATATAATGGTGTTTGGAGAGACCTTCATATTTTCCAGTGTTCTCAGGAAGGCTGAGTGGGGTTCCTGGGTTTGGGAGGGTGGTCTGTAGCAGGCTATAAACTGGAAGGCAGTTTTACCCACTGTTAGTTGCACATGGATAGTCTGTGATGCTTTGTGCTGTGCCACCAACCTGGAGGTGTGGGTATCTTTGCCGAATATTGATACTCCCCCTCCTTTTGTGGTTCGGTCCAAGTTTTGGGGCCGAAAAGCATGGTATGAGGTATAACATTGTAGTGCTGGGGTGCTCTCAGGAGCCTTGATCAAGGTTTCTGTTACTGCACAGATATCAATGTTCTCCATGCTAAGTAGAGTTTCCAGTGCATGCATCTTGAGGTTTAGACTTCTGGCGTTGAGTAGCATTACTCTTAGATTCTTATCCCTTGTGTTACCTTTGGAGATGGGTTTGTCTTTTGAGCCTTACCTAAAAAAGGCACTATGGGGGTAGCAAGAACCTTTGCCAATATCCGAAAGCCTAGGGGTGACAGGTGCAAGCCGTCTCTAGAGAAGCATCGTGGCTTGTCAAGAATGTCATCCCAGGCTGACAGGCATTGGATCCTTTTTGAATAACACCAATACTTAAGCCAATTGTTGAAATTGATCATCTTGTCTTCATATTGTAGCATCATTCTTGGTGAGGGTCAGATGCTACTCAAGGTCAGGGTCATACCGGCCTGGGCTACATGCTCAGAGAGCTCCTCTATGTCTCTTTTCATGTAGTCCAGGGAGGTACGTCTCAGGTCATTCACACCAGGATGGACAATGACTGAGTCATATTTGTACTTGCCTTGGAGTGACCTGAGTGCTTGTGTTATGTGGCGGATCCTAGCGCCTGACAGGCAGCTTACCGTGACCTTTTCCTTGTTCAGCCTGGTGAGCGGGACATCAGTGTGCCTGACAATAGAGTCACCTATTACAAGTGTATCAGGTGTGTTGTTTAGCCTTAAAGGCTGTGACTGTTCAGCACACTGGCTTTGTGAGCTATGTGTTGCATGTGTTTTGCTTTGGGGTAGCGGTTGCTTGGGTGTCTGCTTTGGAGGTCTCTGTTGCTTAGGCAGATTTTTATTTAGAGCCTCCGAGTATGTTTTTGTGTGTTTATGTGTTTGGTTTGCTGTCGTGGTAGGTCTATGTGAGACTGGAATTGTAGTGAGCGTGGTTTCCTTCTCCTCCTGACTGGTTACACCAGTACTGAGTTGAGAGAGCTTAGCCTCCAGTTTGGCTATATGGTTGCATCTCTCACATGTGTTGGAATTTGTTAGGAGGAGGAGAGGGTTGTCTGTGTACATGAGGCAGTTGTAACACTGCCTCAAGATTCCCAGATTCACCAGCTGGACTGGAGAGGAGATTGACAACTGACCATTGGACATGCTAGAATAGTATTGGGAATTCCTTTATAATTGAAAAAAGGGCAAATGGGGAACAAGGTACTCAAGGGGAGATTGTGAGGGTGTAGTGCTTTTAATTTTTTAGTGCTGACTTATATAATTGCTTTAATGAGCAAGTGCCAGGTAACTTAAATGCAATGTGTTACAGGTAACTTAAATGCAAAAACGACAAACAGTAACTTTCTTTCAAGCATGCCAGCATTTGCCCTCTATGGATCCTGCAGTGAACTCGTAGGCGTGGGCCACCCAGAGATCCTGTATACACCCTACCAGTGAGTACCATCTACAGATCCTGTATGCAGCTGCTAGTGTGTGCCATCTACAGATCCTGTATACAGTCTGCCAATGTATGCCATCTTCAGCTCCTGTATACAACCTGCCAGTGTGTGTCATCCACGGACACTGTAAAAACCTTGCCAGTGTGTGCCATCTACAGATCCTTTATACAAGCTGCCAGTATGTGCCATCTAGAGATCCTGTATACAACCTTCCAGCATGTGCCATCTACAGATCCTGTATACACCCTGCCAGCTTGTCTCATCTACAGATGCTGTGTACAACTTGCCAGCATGTGCCATCTATACTTCCTGTACAAAACCTGCTAGTGTGCACCATCTACAGATCCTGTATACAACTTCCCAGCTTGTGTTATCCACAGATCATGTGTACAGCCTGCTATCTTCACTTCTTTTATACAGATTGTCTGCATGTGCCCTCCACAGATCCTGAATACAACCTGCCAGCATGTGCCATCTGCAGATTCTGTATACAAGCTGCCAGTGTGTGACATCCACAGATCCCATTTACAACCTGCCAGTGTGTAGCACCCACTGATCCCATATACAACATGCCAATGTGTGCCATCTACAGCTCCTGTATACAACTTTCCAATGTGTGCCACCCACAGATCTTGTATACAACCTTTCAGTATGTGGCATCTATGGATTGTGCATACAATATGCCAGCATGTCCCATATACAGATCCTGTACACAGCCTGCTAGTGTGTGCCTTCTACAGAAGCTCTATACAGACTGCCACTGTGGGCTGTCCACAGATGTTTTATACAAGCTGCCAGTGTCTACCATCCACAGATCTTGTATACAGCCTGCAGATTCTGTATACAGCCTACCAGTGTATGACATCCACAGATCCTGTTTCCAACCTGTGGCATCCCTCAATCCCATATACAACCTGACAATGTGTGCCATATACAGATCCTGTATACAATCTGCCATCATGTGCCATGCACAGATCCTGTGTACAACCTGCCAGTGTGTGCCATCTACAGATCCTCTATACAACTTGGCAGCATGTGCCATATACA
This sequence comes from Protopterus annectens, assembly GCF_019279795.1. Lineage (NCBI taxonomy): Eukaryota > Metazoa > Chordata > Ceratodontiformes > Protopteridae > Protopterus > Protopterus annectens. The sequence goes on along the minus strand of NC_056726.1, from coordinate 1,706,158,003 downwards.
GATCCTGTACACAACCTGTCAATGTGTGCCTTCCAGAAATGCTATATACAACTTGCCAGTGTGTGCCATCCACAGATCCTGTATATAAGCTGCCAGTGTTTACCATCCACAGATCCTGTATATAAGCTGCCAGTGTGGCCAGTCACTGATCCTATATACACCCTGTCGGTGTGTGCCATCCACAGATTCTGTATATACCCTTCCAGTGTGCCATCCACAGAGCTTGTATACAACTTGCAAAAGTGTGCCATCCATAGATTGTGTATACAACCTGCCAGTGCATGCCATCCACTGATCATGTATACAGTCTGCCAGTATGTGCCATGCATGCAACCTGACAGTGTGCCATCTACAGATCCTGTATACAACCTGTGTGCTTGTGCCATCCAGAGGTCCTGTGTAAACCCTGCCAGTGCATGCCATCTACAGATCCTGTATACAGCCTACTAGCATGTGCCATCCACAGATTGTGTATATGATCTGCCAGTGTATGCCATCCTCAGCTCCTGTATAAAACCTGCCAGTGTGTGTCATCCACTGATCCTGTAAATACTCTGCCCATGTGTGCCATCTACTGATCCTGTATACAAGCTGCCTGTATGTGCCATCTAAAGATCCTGTGTACAGCCTCCCAGCGAGTGCCATCCACAGATCCTTTATACAGTCTGCCATTTAGTATGGATCCTGCATACAACTTGGCAGTGTGTGCCATCTACATATCCTGTATACAGCATGTGTGTGTGCCATCCTCAGATCCTGTATACAACCTGCCAGTGTGGGTGTCATCTACAGATCCTGTACACAGCCTGCCTTTTAATTTCTCCAAGTTTTTTTTGGGTTTCTAATACCATGACAGGAATGGACCCCATTCCTAAGTCAAAGTATGATTTAAGTTTATGAAATTACTATTGTTTCACTCTTTGATGTTAGCCAAAAGTGTTCTTCGCAGCACCCGCAATGTGCCCAGTAATGTCTCTTTCTGCAATTCGTATGGTCTTACATGAATTGGTAACATATCTAAATACGATTGTAAATTCCTTTTTATAAGACCAGTTGCTCCTACTGCTATTGGAACTGTCTGGGTATCTTTCTTCTGCATGACTCTCATTTCTGCCTGCAGACTGAGGTATTTTATGACTTTGTGTCTCTCTGTACACAAGACACTGTAGTCATAGTCACTAGGTGTGGCAATTTCAATGATCACTGCTACTTTTGTCTTCTTTTCTTGGACCACTATATCCAGTTTTCTAGCATCTGTCTTTTGGACTCTTGATATTGGGTGATGCCATGTGATGTAAACTTCATTTTGTATGATTCTGTGTGGCTCATGTTTCCAGTTTTTTCAACAACTTTGATACTGTACGAGAATGTTTGCACAATTGCCAATGTAACAATCTTGCCGCATTATTATGCCTTCCAGTATACAGCCCCTCTGCCATTAGCGTCACAACCAGCAATAAAGTGTGTGATGGTTTCCAATTTGGTTCCACAAAACCTACATATGTCTCTTTCTCCCACATGTTCAATGAACTTAGTAAACCAGCATGTATGTAGCCCACTATCTTTGGCTGCCAATATTAACCTTTCATTTCTTGATGTAAATTCACCTCTCCTTAACCATTCCTGCATTTGTTCTTGATCAACATGAGGCTCTTCCAGAAGTTTTTTATACTTGCAACTATATTTATGTTTTTTCCACACTTCTTGCATTCTCATCTAGTCCTTCACCTTATATTCTTTATTTTGTTTTTTAGACCATTCAGTTGCTGCCTGGTTTTTATCCACTTCTGGTTTGATTTCCATTCCTGCTTGACGTCAATATGCTTCTGCTAAATTAAGCAGAGATGTCATTTTAGATTTATTCTCCTTATGTTTCAAAACAATCACCACATTTGGATCTTGTGAGGTCAGTAGATATGTGTGGAGTCCCACAATTGCAGATCTATACATGTAATCAATTTCAAGGAGGCCCATCCCTCCTTCAGAATGGGGAATATATAATCTTGGTATACACTGATTTTTATAAATCATTTGTTGAGCATGAAGCATCCTTCTTGTTTTAATATCCAATCTATCCAACACTTTTTGGGGCCAGTCAATCACTCCAAAACTATAAGTTAGGACAGGAAGAGCAAATTGATTTATAGCTTGGATCTTGTTCCTGGGTGTCAATGCTGTTTTCAGGATTAATTTAAGTCTTCTAAAGTATTCCTTACTAAGCTTTATTCACATTTGTTCATGTTTTATTGCTGATCCTTCATCAATCCCCAAGTATTTATACACCCCCTCTTGCTCAAGTTCTTTTATATCACATTCTTGTCCCAAACTGATGTTGTCCTGTTGCTGCAATTTTCCTTTTTTAAAGGTAGCTTTTGCACATTTATCAAGACCAAATGACATTCCAATATCATCTTAAAAAGTTTTGACAGCCCGCAGCTGTGCTTTCAGTTCCTCATCTGATCAGCTATACATTTTAAATCATCAACAAAGAGAAGATGAGAAGTCATTAGACTTTGTTGTTTTCTAGAAGCCAAATTATAGCCATGACCTAAGCTGTTAAGTAAACAGCTTAATGGATTAATGGCAAGGCAAAATAGCAATGGTGACAGGGAGTCACCCTGGAATATCCCCTTTGTATTTTTATCCCTGGGATAATAATCTCTCTTTTATCATGGCTTAATTGCAAACTGGTCTGCTACTGTTTCATGGTTACTGTAATGTAATCAGTGTAGGATGTACCTTATACATTTTTAAGCACTCTTTTCTCCATGAATGTGGGCTGCTATCAAATGCTTTTTTATAGTCAATCCATGCCATACTTAAATTCTTCCCGTTCTTACAGTTCTCCACTATAACTTTATTTAACAACAAATGATCATTTGTTCTATATGGCATTCTTTTATTGCCCTTTTGTTCTACTGCCATAATTGAGTTTTCTTCTAAATGACTATAAACTCTGTCAATGTCAATCCCTATGTATAGTTTATACGTCGTCGGAAGACATGTTATTGGTCTATAATTTTTGGGGTAGCTTGCAGGTTCACTCTTAAGTAAGAGCATTGCTTTTCCTGTTGTTAACCAGTACAGTGTCTGTTCGGGGTGTGCATATAAATAGTTCTTACTCATGGCTAGATCCTCTTGTAAAGAAGTTAATACTTTAAGCCAAAAGTTAGGTACTGCATCTGGGCCTGGGGTTTTCCAATTAGAGGCTTTTCTCAACTTTGTTTCAATCTCTCTGGCTGTTATTTTATCCCATTTCATATCCTGTAATTTTAAACTTCTTATTCTTTCTTTTACTTCTTCTATCCATTTAGCATCTTTATGTTCCACAGGATCTTCATAGATACTTCTCCAAAATGTATCTACTTCCTCTTTTTTCGGCGATCTGTCAATTCCTTTTACCTTATTTCCCAATTCTCTATAAAACTGTTTTGGGTCATCAGTAAATTGCTTATTTTGTGCTTTTCCCTTATATTTATCTTCATATCTTCTGAGTCATTTGTTTTATCAAGCTTTTGACTTTTGGAGTTTTATTAACCTTCTGCAGTCTATTTCTCTCATTGATCTTGATATATCTGTCTTTGTCCATTAAATCCAGCAACTCTTCTCTTAACTCCTTTTCTTCCATACTGAGGTCACATCCCTTGTTTTCCATTTCCTGTGGGCATTCTATAGAAAGTCCTATAACATCTTCTTGTGGCACATTCTCTTCAATTTCATCCTGTGTCATCTGTTGTTTCGTCATATGGAAACTCACTGGCCTATCACTCCTCAACATTGACTGCATCAGAGTTTCCACAGTTTCCTGTTCCTTTCCTTCCCGTATAGCTTCAAGTGAACTTTCATACTGGTTTCCTGTGGAAGGCTCCAAAATATCTTGATATGGCACCTGACCTATTGCTTCCTGTTCCACTGGTTTCCCCTTAATTTGGATATCCATTTTTCTATCCTGTTGTGGCGCTTTCATTTGATTTTCTACACTGAATCCTTCTCTTTGCAGCTGTTCTGTTACCTCAGTTTCTATTTCTTTGACTTCTCCATTACTAATCTCTTTTTCTACTTTTACTTTTAGTCTTATTTTTTGTATTGTAAAGTTTTCCATATCTGGATTCCTTTGCCTATATTTTTCTTCAAATATCTTTGGTGCTGCTCTTTTTGTATTAGTTAGTTTTGCTTTCTCCTTTGCATAAGTACTACACCATATTAAATCTATTTTCCTCTCCCCTGTCCATATTTCTTCTTCACATGTCTCCTAATCTTATTGCTTTTCCTTATTCTGGGGGACTCGCTCCATCATGCTGTGATGTAGTCTGTTTTAGACCTTCTATATTAAATCCTTCACTTTGCAGGCACTCCATAACTTCAACTTCTATTTCTTTAACTTCTACTTTACTAATCGTCTTTTCTACATTAAATCTTTGTGCTTTTAGTCATTTTATTTTGAAATTTTCCGTATCTGGATGCCTTTGCCTGTATTTTTCTTTTTGAAACTGTCTTCTGTATATTAGTTAACTTGGCTTTTTCCTTTGCATAAATATTGCACCATATCAAATCTCTCTTTCCCATGTCCATATTTCTTTTTGATATTTTTTAAATATTTCTAGGTTTTGTTGTTTATATTTTCTCACTTCCTCAGAGGCTTCTTTTTGCAACGAGATCAAAGTTTCTTGATCTATATACTGTTTTTCAAAAATCTGTTGTATTAATGAAAGCAAATTTTTATTTGAAGCTTATGACAGTTTTTATCCTGAGGAAGCATTTTTCTTTCCTCTAATTTCTCTCTTAATTGTTTTGTATATCTTGTGTCTGAAAATTCTGGGCTTTTACATAATAGTAACAATACATAATTTCTTTCTTATCCTCAATAGTCCACTCTGTCTTCTTTATGGCTCTTCTTTGGCCAATCAATTTTTGTCATTTTTGTGGACTACTTCTTCCTTCTACAACAGGGGGGGCATCCTCCCCCTGAACCTGGCCTGGCCCCATTGTAGGGTTGTTTCCATATTTGAGGATTCTACACTGTCATTTTCTTCAGCCTTGGCACCAGTGCACTTACCAGGATTGGGCACTTTTTTATCCTGGATCTTGTCCACCCAGCTATCTTTTTTTTATTTTTGATTTACTTCTGTCCATGATATATAAATACAGTCTATATATCAGTGTCACCTTGGTGAGATTTTGTGAAAAACAGGGTCCACCTTGTGAAGGTACTCACCAAGACTTGAGGATGAATTCAATTTCAGCACTACTATGCTCCTTAGCTTGCTGACTTTTCATCTCTCCATCTGGACCCCTTTTGAGGATTCTACACTGTCATTTTTTCCAGTCCTGGCACCAGTGTGCCTACCAGGATTGGGCACTTTTTTATCCTGGAACTTGTGCACCCAGCTATCTTTTTTTATTTTTTATTTACTTTTGTCCATGATAAATGCTATATAAATACAGTCTCTATATCAGTGTCGCCTTGGTGAGATTTTAAGAAAAACATGGTCCACCTCGTGAAGGTACTCACCAAGACTTGAGGATGAATTCAGTTTCAGAACTACTACACTCCTTTGCTTGCTGACTTTTCATCTCTCCATCAGGACCCCTGGCAGTGTGTGTCATCTCCATTTCCTGTAAACAACCTGCCAGTATCTGCCATCCACAAATCCTGTATATAACCTGCCAGCCTGTGCCCTATACAGATCCTGCATACAACCCACATGCATTTCTCATCCAGAGATCCTGTAAACATCCTGCCAGTGTGTGCCACCTACACATACTGTATATAACCTGCCAGTGTGTGCCATCTACAGATCCTGTATACAACCTAGCATGTGCATTCCACAGATCCTGTATACAGTCTGCCAGTGTATGCTATCTACAGCTCCTGTATACAATTGCCAGTGTGTGTCAACCACAGATCCTGCATATACCCTGCCAGTGTGTGCCATCTATGGATCCTGCATGCAACCTACCAGCATGTGCCATATGCAGATCTTGTACACAGCCTGCCAGTGCATGCCTTCCATGGATGCTGTATTCAGCCTGGCAGTGTGTGCTATGCACAGATCCTTTATACAAGCTACCAGTGTGTACCATCCACCAATCCTGTATACAATTTGCCAGTATGTGCCATCCACTGATCCTATATACACCCTGTCAGTGTGTGCCATTCAATGATGCTGTATATACCTTGCCAGTGTGTGCCACCAACAGAGCCAGTATACAACCTGCAAAAGTGTGCCATCCATAGATCATGTATACAACCTGACAGCTAGGGCCATCCACAGATCCTGTATACAATCTGCCAGTGTGCCAACTACAGATCCTGCATACAAGCTTCCAGAGTGTGTGCCATCTAGAGATCCTGTGTTCACCTTGCAAATGTGTGCCTTCCACAGATTGTGTATACAAGCTGCTAGTGTTTGTCATCTACTGATCCAGAAAACACAACCTGTCAGTGTGTGCCATCTCCAGAACCTGTATACAGTCTGCCAGTATGTGACATCTAGAGATCCTGTATACAACATGCCAGTGTGTGCCATTCACAGATCTTGTATACAACCTGTCAGAGGGTGCCATCTGGAGATCCTGTATACAGCCTGCCAGCAGGTGCCATCTACAAATCCTGTATACACTCTGCCAGTGTGTGCCATCTAGAGATCCTGTATACAACTTGCTAGCATGTGCCACCACAGATACTGTATACAATCTGCCAGTGTGTGCCATCCACAGATCCTGCATACAAACCTGCCAGTGTGTGCCATTCATAGGTCCTCTATGAAGAATGCCAGCATGTGCCATCCACTGATCCTGTATACAACCTGCCAGTGTCTGCCATCCACAGATCCTCATACAACCTGCCAGTATGAGCCATCCAGTGATCCTGTGTACAGCATGCCAGTTTGTGCCATTTACAGATCCTGTATACAACCTGCCTGCATGTGCCATCTACAGATCCTGTATACAATCTGCCAGCAAGTGCCATCCAGAGATCCTATATACAACTTACCAGTGTGTGCCACCTACAGATCCTGTATATAACCTGCCAGAGTGTGTCCTACATGGATCCTGTCTACAACCTGCCAGTGGGTGCCATTCACAGAAACTGTATGCGACCTGCCAGTGTGTGCTATCCACAGATCCTGTATACAGCCTGCCAGCATGTGCCATCCACAGATCCGGAATACCACCTGCTAGAGTGTTCCATCCAAAGATCCTGTATACAGCCTGTCAGTGTGTGCCATCCACGGATGCTTTATACAACCTGCCAGTGTATACCATCCACAGATCCTGTATACTACCTGCAGATTCTATATACAACTAACCAGTGTGTGGCATCCACATATCCTGTTTACAACCTGGTAGTGTGTGGCATCCATCAATTCCATATACAACCTGCCAATGTGTGCCCGCTACAGATCCTGTATATGACATGCCATGTGCCATTCATAGATCCTGTAAACAGCCTGCGAGTGTGTGCCATCTACAGATCCTCTATGCAACCTGCCAGTGTGTGCCATCTACAGATCCTGTATACAACTTGCCAGCATGTGCCATATACAGATCCTGTACACAACATGTCAATGTGTGCCTTCAAGAGATGCTTTATACAACTTGCTAGTGTGTGCCATCCACAGATCCTGTATGTAAGCTGCCAGTGTGTGCCATCCACAGATCCTGTATACAACCTGCCAGTGTGCACCATCCACTGATCCTATATACACCATGTCAGTATGTGCCATCCACAGATTCTGTATATATCCTGCCAGTGTGCCATCCACAGAGCTTGTATACAACTTGCAAAAGTGTGCCATCTGTAGATCTTGTATGCAACCTGCCAGCGAATGTCATCCAGAGATCCTGTATATAATCTGCCACTGTGTGCCATCTACGAATCCTGCACGCAACCTGGCAGTGTTTGCCATCTACAGTTCCTGTATACAACCTGCAGGCATGTGCAATCCACAGATCCTGTATACAATCTGTCAGTGTGTATCATCTACAGATCTTGTACACAACCTACCAGTGTGTTCAATCTCCATTTCCTGTATACAACCTGCCAGTATCTGCCATCCACAAATCCTGCATATAACCTGCCACCGTGTGCCCTATGCAGATCCTGCATACAACCTACCAGCATGTGCCATCCAGAGATCCTGTATACACCCTGCCAGTGTATGCCACCTAAAAATCCTGTATTTTAACCTGCCAGTGTGTGTCATATATGGATCCTGTATACAACCTGCCAGTGTGTGCCATCTACGGATCCTATGCACAATCTGCCAGTGTGTACCATCTACAGATCTGGTATACAACCTGCCAGCGTGCACCATCCGCTGATCCTGTATACACCCTGCCAGTGTGTGCCATCCACAGATTCTGTATGTTCCCTGCCAGAGTGTGCCATCCACAGAGCCTACATACAACCTGCAAAAGTGTGCCATCCACAGATCGTGTATACAATCTGCCAGCGGGTGCCATACACAGATCCTGTATACAACCTGCCAGTGTGCCAGCTATGGATCCTGCATACAATCTGCCAGCCAGCATGTGCCCTCTACAGATCCTGCATAGAACACACCAGCATGTGCCATCCATAGATCATGTATACACCCTGGCAGTGTGTGTGCCATCTACAGATCCTGTATACAGCCTGCCAACATGTGCCATCCACAGATCCTGTATACAATCTGCCAGTGTATGCCATCTGCAGCTCCTGTATACAACCTGCCAGTGTGTGTCATCCAAGGATTATGCATATACCCTGCCAGTGTGTGCCATCTACAGATCCTGTTTACACCCTGCCAGCATGTGCCATTCACAGATCCTGTATACAACTGCAAGTGTGTGTCATCCATGGATCATGCATATACCCTGACAGTGTGTGCGATCTATCGATCCTGCATACAACCTCCCAGCATCTGCCATATACAGATCCTGTACACAGCCTGCCAGTGTGTGCCTTCCACAGATGCTGTATACAACCTGCCAGTGTGTGCTATCCAGAGATCCTTTTACAAGCTGCAGTGTGCACCATCCACAGATCCTGTATACAACCTGCAAGTGTGCGCCATCCACTGATCCTATATACACCCTGTCAGTGTGTGCCATTCAAAGATGCTGTATTTACCTGGCCAGTGTTTGCCACCAACAGAGCCTGGATACAACCTGTGCCATCCACAGATCATGTATACAGCCTGACAGCTAGTGCCATCCACAGATCATGTATACAGTCTGCCAGTGTGTACCAACTACAGATCCTGCATACAACCTTCCAGTGTGTGCCATCCAGAGATCCTGTGTACAACCTGCATGCATGTGCCTTCCACAGATTGTGTATACAAGCTGCTAGTGTGTGTCATCTACTGATCCAGTACACAGCCTGCCAGTGTGTGCCATCTCCAGCTCCTGTATACAATCTGCAAGTATGTGATATCTACAGATCCTGTATACATGCCAGTAAGTGCCATTCACAGATCCTGTATACAACCTGCTAGTGTGTGCCATCTAGGGATCCTGTATACAACCTGCTAGCATGTGCCATCCACAGATACTGAATACAACCTGCCAGTGTGTGCCATCCACAGATCCTGCATACAACCCTATCAGCGTGTGCCATTTACAGGTCCTCTATGGAGAATGCCAGTGTGTGCCATCCACAGATCCTGTATACAACCTGCCAGTGTCTGCCATCCAAAAAGCCTGTATGCAACCTGCCAGCATGTGCCATCCAGAGATCCTGTGTATACTATGCCACAGTGTACCATATACAGATGCTGTATACAGCCTGCCAGTGTGTGCCATCCACCAATCCTGTATGCAGCCAGCCAGTGTGTGCCATTCACAGATCCTGCATACAAGCTGCCAGCATGTGCCATTCACAGATCCTGTATGCAGCCTGCCAGAGTGTGCCATCTACAGATCCTGTATATAAACTGCCTGCATGTGACAGCCACAGATCCTGTACACAGCCTGCTAGCATTTGCCATACACATATCCTGTATACAGCCTGCCAGTGTGTGCCATCCAAAGATTCTATATACTACCTGTCATTGTGCCATTCACAGATGCTGCATACAACCTGTCAGCATTTACCATCTACAGATCCTCATACAACCTGCCAGTGTGTGCCATTCACAGGTCCTCTATGGAGAATGTCAGCATGTGCCATCCACAGATCCTGTATACAACCTGCCAGTGTCTGCCACCCACAGATCCTCATACAGCTTGCCAGTATGAGCCATCCAGAGATCCTGTGTACAGCCTGCCAGTGTGTGCCATTTACAGATCCTGTATATAACCTGCCTGCATGTGCCATCTACAGATCCTGTATACAATCTGCCAGCAAATGCCATCCACAGAGCCTGCATACAACTTGCTAGTGTGTGCCACCTACAGATCCTGTATATAATACCTCATACCATGCTTTTCGGCCCCAAAACTTGGACCGAACCACAAAAGGAGGGGGAGTATCAATATTCGTCAAAGATACCCACACCTCCAGGTTGGTGGCACAGCACGAAGCATCAGAGACTATCCATGTGCAACTAACAGTGGGTAAAACTGCCTTCCAGTTTATAGCCTGCTACAGACCACCCTCCCAAACCCAGGAACCCCACTCGGCCTTCCTGAGAACACTGGAAAATATGAAGGTCTCTCCAAACACCATTATATTGGGCGACTTCAACTACCCAAACATAGACTGGGAGCATTACTCTAGCTCCAACACCCTAGCCCAAAGGTTCCTAGAATTTATAAACTCAAATGCTATGGAACAACTTGTTACCACTCCCACAAAAGGAGAAAACATACTGGACCTGATCATCATCAACATGGGGACTCTATGCTCCAGACCAGAAGTGTATCCCTCACTGGTAAGATCAGACCATAAACTAATCTCACTGGATATTCACATCCCGACCTCACCACCTGCCCAGAAAACCACAGTGAAAAACTTCTCTAAAGCAAATTTCACACTCCTCAAAACTGAGGTGGAATCCTTCAAAGCCCCCGGGCCTGTGGAAAATACGGCCCAGACCACAGAATCCTTTATAAATGATTTTTATGAACACCTTCAGGAATGCATGGATCATGCACTCCCAAATAAAACCAAGACCCAATCCTCCAAAGGCAGACATCCTGTCTGGTGGACCCCAGCCATAAATAAACTATACAATAGAAGGAGGGAGCAACTACATGATAGAGCAAAATCCCAAAAAGGGAAGGCATCTCTGATCAGTATTAGCAAAAAACTACAGGCACTCATAAAATCGTCTAAGGCCTGCTTTGAGAGAAAAATTGCACAGGACACTAATGATAACCACAAGGCTTTCTTTAGTTATGTTAGGAACCTGGGTGGGAATTCCCAGATATGCTCAGAATTAGTCCAAAATGACAAAGATTACACCGAACCCACAGACATTGCCAACATCCTAGCTGACAGGTTCAGTGCAAACTCCCCCTCCTCCCCACCAAAAGGGCAAATATCTATCCCAGCAGAGTGCTGCCCCCCTGACATCTCAGATGCTCAGGTAAGAGCCGCCTTCTCCAAAGCAAAAAAACACAACATCAATGGGACCAGACGGTGTCCCAGGCTGCATCCTACATGAACTCCAAGAAGAGCTAAACCCAAACATAAAACTACTGTTCAATCTCAGCCTTACTACAGGATATGTACCCAAAGAGTGGCGTACAGCAACAGTGGTCCCTCTCCACAAAGGTGGCACCTGAATGGATCGTGGAAACTATCGCCCCATAAGCCTGACTAGCTTGGTCTGCAAAGCTATGGAAAGGATCATCATGGACCTCATAAATAAAGATATTAGGGACCTACAGACACTGGATCCTACCCAGTTCGGCTTTGTTAAGGGCAGATCCTGCCTCTTAAACCTGGTCGATTTCTTTGAAACAGTCACCAAGGCCATTGACGAGGGGAAGGTGGTCCACACAGCCTACCTGGACCTCGCAAAAGCCTTCGATACAATACCCCACTCGGGCATTATAGATAAGCTCAGAAGCTTAAATATAAACCCTTATGTCACTAGATGGGTTGCAAACTGGCTCAAGGACAGAACACATATGGTTAGAATTGCTGGAGCCATGTCAGACTCCAAACCAGTTACAAGTGGCATCCCACAAGGCTCAGTCCTGGGACCTCTCTTGTTCGGTATATATTTCTCGGAGGTACAGGCCAACACGGAAGGACTGTGGCTGACCAAGTTCGCAGATGACTGCAAACTGGGTGCCATAATCGACTCTCCAGCTGACACAAGCATCCTCCAAAAGGGCCTCATAGAAACAGACAACTGGTGCCAGAGCCATGGCCTCAAGCTAAATGCCAAAAAGTTTATAGTCATCCCCTTTGGCAAAAACAAAGTGCCCACAAATTACCACATAGGTGGTAATCCATTAAGTACAGAAGAAGTAATTAGGGACCTGGGGACCCAAGTTGATAGCAATCTCTCATTTGACAACCACGTGGCCAAAGTGGTTAGAAAAACATTTTATATAGCCCACCTAATCATGAAGGGGTTCACATCTAGATCAGGGGAGGTCATCATGCCTCTTTACTCATCCCTCATCAGGCCCATAATTGAGTACAATGCCCCTTTTGGGATGTACCTTAACAGACACCTGAGCAACTGGAAAGACCCAAAAAGTACCTCACCAAGAGGATCAAAGGGCTCAAACAGATGCCATATGCTGCCCGGTTAAAGAAACTCCAGCTCTACTCAGTGGCATATCGCCTGCTCAGAGGCGATCTGTGCCTGACATATAAAGCCATGTCCAACCTGGAATTAATGGACATGCTGCACCTCAGAAAATCCAAATCCCATTGAGCTACGTGCTCGAGAGACTTGAACCTCAGCACTGAAATAAATAGGACATGCTGGAGGGGCAGATTCATAACCCAGAGGCTCCCTTCACTCTGGAATAAAATCCCAGTCCAGGTTAGGCAGAGTCTTTCATTGACTCTCTCCAAGAGGAATCTTGATGAGTGGATGGGAGATCATAGGTTTACCCCGGGTATCACTTCTGTGTCACTGTTAGACAGATGCACAGTATACTAACCTCAAAAAAGGGCATAGCAAAATTAATTAAAAATGGGTGGCGAAAGCCAAACACACTCTGGCTAGGCTTATAAATGCCCTAGGGCAGATAGCCTAGTATGAACCTATGAACCTATGAACCTGTAACTGCCAGAGTGTGTCCTACATGGATCCTGTCTACAACCTGCCAGTGTGTGCCATTCACAGATCCTGTATACGACCTGCCAGTGTGTGTCATCCACAGATCCTGTATACAACCTGCCAGCATGTACCATCCAAAGATCCGGAATATCACCTGCTAGAGTGTTCCATCCAAAGTTCCTGTATACAGCCTGTCAGTGTGTGCCATCCACAGATGCTTTATACAACCTGCCAGTATATACCATTCGCAGATCCTGTATACTACCTGCAGATTCTATATACAACTAACCAGTGTGTGACATCCACATATCCTGTTTACAACCTGGTAGTGTGTGGCATCCATCAATTCCATATACAACCTGCCAATGTGTGCCAGCTACAGATCCTGTATATGACATGCCAGCATGTGCCATTCATAGATCCTGTAAATAGCCTGTGAGTGTGTGCCATCTACAGATCCTCTATGCGACCTGCCAGTGTGTGCCATCTACAGATCCTGTATACAACTTGCCAGCATGTGCCATATACAGATCCTGTACACAACATGTCAATGTGTGCCTTCAAGAGATGCTTTATACAGCTTGCCAGTGTGTGCCATCCACAGATCCTGCATGTAAGCTGCCAGTGTGTGCCATTCACAGATCCTGTATACAACCTGCCAGTGTGCACCATCCACTGATCCTATATACACCCTGTCAGTATGTGCCATCCACAGATTCTGTATATATCCTGCCAGTGTGCCATCCACAGAGCTTGTATACAACTTGCAAAAGTGTGCCATCTGTAGATCATGTATGCAACCTGCCAGCGAATGTCATCCAGAGATCCTGTATACAATCTGCCACTCTGTGCCATCTACAGATCCTGCACGCAACCTGGCAGTGTTTGCCATCTACAGTTCCTGTATACAACCTGCATGCATGTGCAATCCATAGATCCTGTATACAATCTGCCAGTGTATGTCATCTACAGATCTTGTACACAACCTACCAGTGTGTTCCATCTCCATTTCCTGTATACAACCTGCCGGTATCTGCCATCCACAAATCCTGCATATAACCTGCCACCGTGTACCCTATGCAGATACTGCATACAACCTACCAGCATGTGCCATCCAGAGATCCTGTATACACCCTGCCAGTGTGTGCCACCTACAAATCCTGTATATTAACCTGCCAGTGTGTGTCATATATGGATCCTGTATACAACCTGCCAGTGTGTGCCATCTACGGATAATGCACACAACCTGCCAGTGTGTACCATCTACAGATCTGGTATACAACCTGCCAGCGTGCACCATCCTCTGATCCTGTATACACCCTGCAGGTGTGTGCCATCCACAGATTCTCTATATACCCTGCCAGAGTGTGCCATCCACAGAGCCAGCATTCAACCTGCAAAAGTGTGTCATCCACAGATCGTGTATACAACCTGCCAGCGGGTGCCATTCACAGATCCTGTATACAACCTGCCAGTGTGTGCCAGCTACGGATCCTGCATACATTCTGCCAGCATGTGCCCTCTACAGATCCTGCATAGAACACACCACCATGTGCCATCAAGAAATCCTGTATACAGCCTGCCAACATGTGCCATCCACAGATCCTGTATACAATCTGCCAGTGTATGCCATCCACAGATACTGTATACACTCTGCCAGCATGCACCATCTACAAATCCTGTATACAACTGTCTAGTGTGCACTATCCAGTGATACTGTATAAAACCTGAAAGTGTGAGCCATCCACAGATCCGGCATACAACCATGCCAATGTTTGCCATCCACAGATCCTGAATACAACCTGCCAGTGTGTGATGTCTACAGATCCTGCATACAACCTGCTATCATGCACCATCCACTGATCCTATATACACTCTGTCAGCATGTGCCATCCACAAATTCTGTATATATCTTGCAAGAGTGTGCCATCCACAGATCCTGTATACAATCTGTCAGTGTCTGCCATCCACAAATCCTGCATTCAACCTGCCAGCATGTGCCCTCTACAGATCCTGCATAGAACACACTAGCGTGTGATATCAAGAGATCCAGTATACTCCTTGCCATCATGTGCCATCTACACTTCCTGTACACAATCTGCCAGTGTGTGCCATCCACAGAGTCTGTATACAACCTGCCAGTGTGCATCATCTACAGATCATGTGTACAACTTGCTGTAGTGTGCTATCTATTGATCCTGTATGCAACCTGCCAGCATTTGCCATCTACACTTCTTGTATACAACCTGCCAGCTTGTGTTATCCACAGATCCTGTATACAACCTGTCAGCATACGCCATCTACACTTCTTGCATACAACCTGTTAGCATGTGCATCCACAGATACTGTATACAACCTGCCAACGTGTGCCATCTATGGATCCTGTATCAGCATGTTCCATGCACAGATCCTGTAAAAAGTCTACCAGTGTGTGACATCTACTGATCCTGTATGCAGCCTGCCAATGTGTGCCATCCACAGATCCTGTATACAGTCTGTCAGTGTATGACATCTATAGATCCTATATACAATCTGCCAGTATATGCCAGTCATAGATCCTGCATACAACCTGCCAGTGTGTGCCATACACAGATCCTGTATACATTCTGCCAGCGTATGCCAACCATAGATCCTGTATACACTCTGCCAGCATGCACCATCTACAGATCCTGTATACAACTGGCAAGCATGTGCTGTCCATAGATACTGTATACAGCCTGCCAGTGTGAGTCATTCACAGATCCTGCATACAACCTGCCAGGGTGTGCCACCTATGGATCCTGTAGACAACTTGCCAGAGTGTTGCCATCTACAGATCCTGTATACAATTTGTGAGTGGGTGCGATCCACAGATTCAGTATATAACCTGCCAGAATGTACCATCTACAGATCTTTCATACAACCTGCCACCATGTGGTACTGCCTGCTAGTGTATACCATCCACAGATGGTGTATATAGCCTGCCAGTGTGTGCCATCCACAGATCCTGTATACACCCTGCCAGTGGGTGCCATCTACAGATCCTGCATATAACCTGCCAGTGTGTGCTATCCACAGATCATGTATACAACCTGCTAGCTTGTACCATCCATTGATCCTATATACACCCCATCAGCATTTGCCATTCACATATTCTCTATATACCCTGCCAGTATATGCCACCTGCAAAAGTGTGCCATCCACAGATCGTGTATACAACCTGGCAGTGAGTGCCATCAACAGATCCTGTATACAACCTGCCAGTGTCTACCATCCGGAAATCCTGCATGCAACCTGCCATCATGTGCCCTCTGCAGATCCTGCATAGAACACACCAGCGTGTGACATCTAAAGATCCTGTATACACCCTGCCAGCATGTGCCGTCTGTACTTCCTGTACACAACCTGCCAGCATGTACCATCCAGAGATTTTGTAATGAACCTGCTAGAATGCACCATCTACAGATCCTGTCTACAACTTGCTATAGTGTGCCATCCACAGATACTGCATACAACCTACCCATGTGTGCCATCCACAGATCCCATATACAACCTGCCAGCATGTACCATCCACAGATCCTGTAAAAAATCTACCAGTGTGACATCTACAGATCCTGTATGCAGCCTGCCAATGTGTGCCATCCACAGATCCTGTATACAATCTGCCAGTGTATGACATCTATAGATCCTGTATACAACCAGCCAGTATATGCCATTCACAGATCCTGTATACAGATCCTGTATACATTCTGCCAGTGTATGCCATCCACAGATCTTGTATACTCTATACCAGCATGCGCCATCTACATATCCTGTATACAACCAGCAAGCATGTGCTGTCCATAGATACTGTATACAACCTGCCAGTGTGAGTCATCAACAGATCCTGCATACAACCAGCCAGTGTGTGCCACCTATCGATCCTGTAGACAACTTGCCAGAGTGTGCCATCTACAGATCCTGCATACAATCTGTGAGTGTGTGCGATCCACAGATCCTGTATACAACCTGCCAGTGTGTGCCATCTACAGATCATGTATACAACTTGCCAGTGTGCCATCCACAGATCCTGTGTACTGCCTGCCAGTGTGTGCCATCCACAGAGCCTGTATACAGCCTGACAGAATGTGCCAACTATAGATCCTGTATACAACCTGCCACCATTTGCCATCCACAGATCCTGTATACTGCCTGCTAGCATGTGCCATCCACAGATGCTGTATGCAGCCTGCCAGTGTCTACCATCTACAGATCCTACATATAACCTGTCAGTGTGTGCCATCCAAAGATCCTGTATGCAACCTGCTAGCATGTGCTCCACTGATCCTATATACACCCTGTCAGCTTGTGCCATCCACAAATTCTGTATATACCCTGCCAGAGTGTGCCATCCACAGAGCCTGTATACATCCTGCAAAAGTGTGCCATCCGCAGATCGTGTATACATCCTGGCAATGAGGGCCATCCACAGATCCTGTGTACAACCTGCCAGTGTCTGCCATCTATACATCTTCTATACTACCTGCCAGTGGATGCTTTCTACAGATTCTGCATACAACCTGCCAGCAAGAACCATCTACACTTCCTGTATACAAACTGCCAGTGTATGCACTCCACAAATCTTGTGCACACCCTGCCAGTGTGTGCCATCTACAAATGCTGTATACAGACGCCAGCATGTACCATCTACAGATCCTGTATACAACCTGAAAGTGTGTGACATATACAGATCCTGTATAAAACCTGCCAGTGTTTGCCATCCACAGATCCTGTATAAAACCTGCCAGTGTGTGCTATCCACAGATCCTGTATACAACCTGCCAGTGTGTGCAGTCCACAGATCTTGTATGCAACCTGCAAGTGAATGCCATCCACAGATTCTGTATACAATCTGCCAGTGTATGACATCTATAGATCCTGTATACAACCTGCCGGTATATGCCATTCACAGATTCTGTATACAACCTGCCAGTGTGTGCCATACACAGATCCTGTATACATTCTGCCAGCATATGCCATCCACATATCCTGCATACACTCTGCCAGCATGCACCATCTACAGATCCTGTATGCAACCGGCTAGCGTGTGTTATCCATAGATAATGTATACAACCTGCCGGTGTGAGCCATCGACAGATCCTGCATAAAACCTGCCAGTGTGTGCCATCCACAGATCCTGTACACAAGCTGCCATTGTGTGCCATTCACAGATCCTGCATACAACCTGCCAGCTTTTGTTCTCCACAGATCCTGTATACAACCTGCCAGCATGTGCCATGTACACTTCTTATATGCAACCTGTCAGCAAGTGCCATACACAGATCCTGTATACAACCTGCTAGTGTGTGTCATCTGCAGATACTGTATATGACCTGCCAGTGTGTGACAGCCACAGATCCTGTTTTCAACCTGCCAGGGTGTGCCATCCACTGATCCCGTATAGAACTTGCCAATATGTGCCATCGACAAATCTGGTAAAAAACATGCCAGTAAGTGCCATCTACAGATGCTGTACACAACCTGCTAGTGTGTGCCTTCCACAGATCCTGAATGCAACCTGCCAGTGCATGCTATCATAGGTCCTGTATGCAACCTGCCAGTGTTTGCCATCCACAGATCCAGTATACAACCTGCCAGCATGTGCCATTCACTGATCCTATAAAGACCCAGGTATCATGTGTCATATACAGATCCTATATACACCCTGCACACATGTGCAATCCACAGAACCTGTATACAACTTGTCAGAGTGCCATCCACGGATCCTGTATACAACCTGCCAGTGTGTGCCATACACAGATCCTGTATACATCCAGCTAACGTGTACCTTCCACTGATCCTATATAGACCTAGTTATCATGCGCCATATACAGATCCTGTATACACCCTGCCAGCATATGCAATCTACAGAACCTGTATACAACCTGTCAGAGAGTGCCATCCACACATCCTGTATACAACCTGCCAGTGTATGCCACCTATGGATCCTGTAGACAACTTGCTAGAGTGTGCCATCTACAGGTCCTGTATAAAATCTGTGAGCATGTGCGATCCACAAATGCTGTATACAACATGCCAGTGTGTGTCATCTGCAAATCATGCATGCAACCTGCCAGCATGTGCCCTCTACAGATCCTGCATAGAACACACCAGCGTGTGACATCCAAAGATCCTGTATACACTCTGCCAGCATGTGCCATCTATACTTCCTGTACACAACCTGCCAGCATGTGCCATCCAGAGATTTTGTAAACAACCTGCCAAGAGTGCACCATCTACAGATCCTGTATACAACTTGCTATAGTGTGCCATCCACAGATACTGCATACAACTTACCCGTGTGTGCCATCCACAGATCCGGTATACAACCTGCCATTTTGTGCCATCCACAGATCCTATGTACAACCTGCCAGTGTCTGCCATCTGTACATCTTCTATACAACTTGCCAGTGGGTGCTTTCTATAGATTCTGCATACAAACTGCCAGCAAGAGTCATCTACACTTCCGTTATACAATCTGCCAGCGTGTGCACTCCGCAGATCCTGTGCACACCCTGCTAGTGTCTGGCATCTACAAATGCTGTATACGGATGCCAGTATGTGCCATTTACAGATCCTGTATACAACCTGAAAGTGTGTGACATCTACAGATCCTGTATAAAACCTGCAAGTGTGTGCCATCTACAGATCCTGCATAAAACCTGCCAGTGTGTGCCATCTACAGATCCTGCATAAAACCTGCCAGCGTGTGCCATCCACAGGTTCTGTATATACCCTGCGAGAGTGTGCCATCCACAGACCCTGTATACAATCTGCCAGTGTCTGCCATCCACAAATCCTGCATATAACCTGACAGCATGTGCCCTCTACAGATCCTGCATAAAACACACCAGTGTGTGATATCCAGAGATCCACTATACACCTTGCCAGCATGTGCCATCTACACTTCCTGTACACAATCTGCCAGCGTGTGCCATCCACAGAGTCTGTATACAACCTGCCAGTGTGCACCATCTACAGATCCTGTATACAACTTGCTATAGTGTGCCATCTACTGATCCCCTATACAACCTGCTGGCATGTGCCATCTACACTTCCTGTATACAACCTGACAGCCTGTGTTATCCATAGATCCTATATACAACCTGTCAGCATATACTATCTACACTTCTTGTATATAACCTGTTAGCATGTGCCATCCACAGATAAAGTATACAACCTGCCAAAGTGTGCCATCTATGGATCCTGTAAACAACCTGCCAGCATGTGCCATCCACAGATCTCATATAAGATCTACCAGTGTGTGACATCTACAGATCCTTTATGCAACCTGCCAGTGTGTGCCATCCACAGATCCTGTATACAATCTGCCAGTGTATGACATCTACAGATCCTGTATACAACCAGCCAGTATATGCCATTCACAGATCCTGTGTACAACTTGCCAGTGTGTGCCATACACAGATTCTGTATACGTTCTGCCAGTGTATGCCACCTACATATCCTGCATACACTCTACCAGCATGCACCATCTACAGATCCTGTATACAGCTGGCAAGCATGTGCTGTCCATAGATACTGTATACAACCTGCCAGTGTGAGTCATCCACAGATCCTGCATACAACCAGCCAGTGTGTGCCACCTATGGATCCTGTAGACAACTTGCCAGAGTGTGCCATCTACAGATCTTGTATACAGTCTTTGAGTGCGTGCGATCCACATATCCTGTATACAGCCTGCCAGTGTGTGCCATCTACAAATGCTGTATACAGACGCCAGCATGTGCCATCCACAGATCCTGTTTACAACCTGAAAGTGTAAGACTTCTACAGATCCTGTAGAATACCTGCCAGTGTGTGCCATCAACAGATCCTGTATAAAACCTGCCAGTTTCTGCCATCCACAGATCCTGTATACAACCTGCCAGTGTGTGCCATCCACAGATCCTGTATGCAACCTACCAGTGTTTGCCATCCACAGATCCTGTATACAATCTGCCAGTGTATGACATCTATTGATCCTGTATACAACCTGCCAGTATATGCCATTCACAGATATGCAACCTGTTAGTGTGTGCCATACACAGATCCTGTATACATTCTGCCAGCATATGCCATCCACAGATCCTGTATACACTCTGCCAGCATGCACCATCTACAGATCCTGTATGCAACCGGCTAGAGTATGCTATCCATAGATAATGTATATGACCTGCCAGTGTGAGCCATCCACAGATCCTGTATACAACCTGCCAGCATGTGTCATCCAGAGATCATGTGTGTGCTCTGCTAGAGTGAGCCATCTATAGGTCCTGTAAACATCCTGCCAGCATGTGCCATCCACAGATCCTGTTCATAGGCTGCTTCCATGTGCCATCCACAGATCCTGTATACAACTTGCCAATGTGTGCTATCCATAGATCCTGTATACAACCTGCCGGCATGTGCAATCTATAGATTGTGTATAAAAGCTGCCAGCATCTGCCATCCACAGATCCTGTATACAACATCCCAGCATGTGCTATCCACAGATCCTGTATAAAACCAGCCAGCATGTGCCAGCTACAGATCCTGTACACAAGTTGCCCTTG
This sequence comes from Protopterus annectens, assembly GCF_019279795.1. Taxonomy (NCBI): domain Eukaryota; kingdom Metazoa; phylum Chordata; order Ceratodontiformes; family Protopteridae; genus Protopterus; species Protopterus annectens. Next base: position 1,706,136,255 of record NC_056726.1, on the reverse strand, counting down.
TGTGCCATTCCCAGATCCTGCATACAGTTGGCTAACTTGTGTTCTCTACAGATCCTGCATACATCCTGACAGCATGTGCCATGTACACTTCTTATATACAACCTGTCAGCAAGTGCCATACACAGATCCTGTATACAATCTGCCAGTGTGTGCCATCTGCAGATGCTGTGTATGACCTGCCAGTGTGTGACAGCCACAGATCCTGTTTTCATCTTGCCAAGGTGTGCCATCCACCAATCCTGTATAGAACTTGCCAATATGTGCCATTGAAAAATCTTGTTAAAAATCTAACAGCATCTGTCATCTACAGATGCTATACCCAACCTGATAGTCTGTGCCTTCCACAGATCCTGAATGTAACCTGCCATTGCATGCTATCATAGGTCCTGTATACAACCTGCCAGTGTTTGCCCGCCACAGATCACCTGCCAGCGTGCGCCATTCACTGATCCCATATAGACCCAGTTATCATGTGCCATAAACAGATCCTGTATACACCCTGCCAGCATGTGCAATCCACAGAACCTGTATACAACCTGTCAGAGAGTACCATCCACAGATCCTGTATACAACCTGCCAGTGTGTGCCATCCACAGATTCTGTATACAACCAGCCAGTGTGTGCCAACCACTGATCCTTTATAGACCCAGTTATCGTGTGCCATATACAAATCCTGTATACACCCTGCCAGCATGTGCAATCCATAGAATCTGTATACAGCATGGCAGAGAGTGCCATCCACAGATCCTATATACAACCTGCCAATGTGTGCCACCTACGGATCCTGTAGACAACTCGCTAGAGTGTGCCATCTACAGATCCTGTATAAAATCTGTGAACATGTGCGATCCACAGATCCTGTATACAACCTGTCAGTGTGTGTCATCTACAGAGTCTGTATACACCCTGCCAGCATGTGCCATCCACAGTTCCTGTATACAACCTGCAAGAGTGTGGTATCCATATATGCTCTATACAGCCTTCCAGTGTGTGGCATCTACAAATACAGCATACAACCTGCCATTGTGTGCCATTCACAGATCCTGTATATAAACTGACAGCATATGCCATCCACAGATCCTGTATACAACCTGCCAGCTTGTGTTATCCACAGTTCTTGTACACAACCTGTCAATGTGTGCCATTCACATATCCTGTATACAGCCTGCCAGTGTGCAACATCGCAAGATCCTGTATAGAGCCTGCAAGAATGTGCCATCTACAGATCCTGTATACAGCCTGCCTGCATGTGCCTTCCACAGATCTGGTACACAGTGTGCTAGCATGTGCCATCCACAGATACTGTATACAACTTGACAGTGTGTGCCATCCACAGATCTGGTACACAGTGTGCTAGCATGTGCATCCACAGATACTGTATACAACTTACCAGTGTGTGCCATCCACAGATTCTGCATACAACCCTGACATCATTCGCCATTCAAAGATCCTGTATGCAGTCTGCCAGAGTGTGCCATCTACAGATCCTGTATACAACCTGTCTACATGTACCACCCACAGATCTAGTACAAAGCCTGCTAGTGTGTACCATCCACAGATCCTGTAGACAGCCTGCCAGTGTGTGCCATCCAACAATCCTATATACAACCTGCCATTGTGTATCATTCACAGATCCTGCATACACCATACCAGCTTGTGCCATCCACAGATCCTGCAGACAGCCTGCCAGCTTGTGTTATCCACAGATCGTGTATAAAACCTGTGAGCATGTGCCATCTACTCTTCTTTTATACAGCCTGTCTGCATGTGGCTTCCACAGATTCTGTATGCAACCTGCCAGTGTGTGCCATCTGCAGATTCTGTATATAACCTGCAAAAGTGTGCCATCCACAGATTGTGTATACAACCTGACAGTGCCATCCACAGATTCTGTATACAATCTGCCAGTGTGTGCCAACATACAGATCCTGCATACAGCCTGCCAGTGTGTGCCATCTAGAGATCCTTTGTACAACCTATGAGCGTGTGCCATCCACATATTGTGTATACAAGCTGCCAGTGTGTGCCATCCACAGATTCTGTATACAGTCTGTCAACGTATGCCATCCTCTGATGCTATATACACCCTGTTAGTGTGTGCCATCCACAGATGCTGCATATACCTTGCCAGCATCTGCCATTCACAGAGCCAGTATACAAACTGCTGCTGTGTGCCATCTCCAGATCCTGTATACAACCTGCAGTGTCTGCCATCAAAAAATCCTGCATACATCCTGCCAGCGTCTGCCCTCTATGGATCCTGCACTGAACCTGTAGGCGTGTGCCACCCAGAGATCCAGTATACACCCTGCCAGTGTTTGCCATCTACATATCCTGTATACACCCTACCAGCATGTGGCATCTACAGATCCTGTGTTTAACCTGCCAGCATGTGCCATCTACACTTCCTGTACACAACCTGCCAGCATGTGCCATCCACAGATTCTATATACAACCTGCCAGTGTGCAAAATCTACATATCCTGTATACAACTTGCTAGAGTGTGCCATCCACAGATACTGCATACAAACTGCCAGTGTGTGCCATCCACAAACCATGTAAACAAAATAACATTGTGTGCCATCTGCAGATCCTGTGTACAGCCTGCTAGTGTCTGCCATCAACAGAATTTGTATACAACCTGCAACTGTGTGCTTTTTACAGATTCTGCATACAAGCTGCCAGCAAGTGCCATCTACACTTCCTATATACAATATGCCAGTGTCTGCAATCCACAGATCCTGCACACACCCTGCCAGTGTATGCCATCTACAGATCCTGTCTACAGCTGCTAGCATGTGCCATCCACAGATCCTGTATAGAACCTTCCAGCATGTGCAACTACACTTCCTATATTCAACCTGTCAGCATTTGCCATCCACAGATTCTGTATAAAACCTGCCACTGTATGCCATCTTCAGATCCTGTATTCAACCTGCTAGTGTGTTACATCCACAGATCCTGTTTGCAACCTGTCAGTGTGGGCCATGCACCGATCCTGTATACAGCTTGTTAATGCGTGCCACATACAGATCTTGTATTCAAACTGCCAGCGTGTGGCATGTACAGATGATGTATACAACCTCCCAGCATGTGCCACCCACAGATCTTGTATACAACCTGCCAGTGTGTGCCATGTAAAGATCCTGCATACAACCTGCCAGCAAGTGCCATCTACACTTCCAGTATACAACCTGTCAGCATGTGCAACCCACAGAAGCTATACACACCCTGCCAGTGTGTGCCATCCAATGATCCTGTTTACAACCTGCTAGTGTGCACCATCCACAGATTTAGTATAGAACCTGCCAATGCATGTCATCCTCAGATCCTGTATGCAATATACCAGAGTGTGACAGCTACAGTTTCTGTATACAACCTGCCAGTGTATGCCATTCACAGATCCTGAATACAACATGCCAGTGTGTGCCATATAGATATCCTGTATACAGCCTGGCAGAGTGTGCCATCTAGAGATTCTGTATACAGCCTGACAGCATATGCCATCTACAGATCCTGTATACAGTCTGCCAGCATCTGCCATCTACAGATCCTGCATACAACCTGCTAGCATGTGCCATCTACAGATACTGTATACAACCTGCCAGTGTGTGCCATCCACAGATACTGAATACAACCTGCCAGTGTGTGTTATCCATAGATCCTGCATACAGCCCTGCCAGCGTGTGCCATCCACAGATCTTGTATACAGCCTGCCAGTGTCTGACATCCACAAATCCTGTATGCAACCTGCCAGCATGTCCCATCCAGAGATCTGGCTTATGCCCTGTCAGAGTGTACCATCTACAGATACTGTATACAGCCTGCCTGTGAGTGCCTACCACCAATCCTGCATACAACCTGCCATTATGTGCAATTCACAGATCCTGCATACAACCTGCCAGTGTGTGCTATTCACAGATCCTTTATGCAGCCTGCCAGAGTGTGCCATCTACAGATCCTGTATATAACTTGCCTGCATGAGACATTCACAGATCCAGTATATAGCCTGCTAGCATTTGCCATCCACAGATCCTGTATACACCCTGCCAGTGTGTGCCATCCATGAATTCTGTATAATAATTGTCATTGTGTGCCATCCACCTATCCTGTATACAACTTGTCATTGTGTGTTATTCACAGATCCTGCATACAACAGGCCAGCTTGTGCCATCCACAGATCCTGTATACAACCTGCCAGCATGCACCATCTGCAGATTCTGTATACAAACTGCCAGTCTGTCACATCCACAGATCCTGTTTACAACCTGCCAGTGTGTGGCACCCACCAGTCCCATATACAACATGCCAATGTGTGTCTTCTGAAGATCCTGTATACAACCTTCCAGCATGTGCCACCTTCAGATCCTGTATACAACCTGCCAGTGTGTGGCATCTATGGATGCTGCGTACATGCCAGCATGTGCCATATACAGATCCTGTACACAGCCTGCTAGTGTGTGCCTTTTACAGATGCTCTATACAACCTGCCACTGTGTGCTATCCACATATGCTTTATACAAACTGCCAGTATCTACCATCCACAGATTCTGTATACAACCTGCAGATTCTGTATACAACCTACCAGTGTGTGACATCCACATACCATGTTTACAACCTGCTAGTGTGTGGCATCCGTCAATCCCTTATACAACTTGCCAATATGTGCCAGCCACAGATCCTATATACAACCTGCCAGTGTGTGCCATCTACAGATCCTTTATGCAACCTGCCAGTGTGTGCCATCTACAGATCCTGTATACAACTTTCCAGCATGTGCCTTATACAGATCCTATACACAACCTGTCAATGTAAAGATGCAATATACAACTTGCCAGTGTGTGCCATCCACAGATCCTGTATATATGCTGCCAGTGTGTGCACCACAAATCCTGTATACAACCTGCCAGTGTGCGCCATCCACTGATCATATATACACCCTGTCAGCGTGTGCCATCCACAGATTCTGTATATACCTGCAAGTGTGCATCCACAAAGCTTGTAGAAAACTTGCAAAAGTGTGCCATCCACAGATCATGTATACAACCTGCCAGCGAGTGCCATCCACAGATCCTGTATAGAATCTGCCACTGTGTGCCATCTACAGATCCTGCACACAACCTAGCAGTGTGTGCCATCTACAGATCCTGTATACAACCTGTGCTTGTGTGCCATCCACAGATCCTGTATACAACCTGCCAGTGTGTGTCATCTACAGATACTGTACACAACCTGCCAGTGTGTGTCATCTCCATTTCTTGTATACAACCTGCCAGTACCTGTAATCCACAAATCATCCATATAACCTGCCAGATTATGCCCTATACAGATCCTGCATACAACCCACCAGTGTTTGCTAAACAGAGATCCTCTGTACACCCTGCCAGTGTGTGCCACCTACACATCCTGTATATAACCTGCCAGTGTGTGTCATATATGGATCCTGCATGCAACTTGCCAGTGTGTGCCATCCACAGATGATGCTGTATACAACCTGCCAGTGTGTGCCATCTACAGATCCTGTGGACAACATGCCAGTGAGTACCATCGGCAGATCCTGCATACAACCTGCCAGCGTGCACTATCCACTGATCCTATATACACCCTGTCAGTGTGTGACATCTACAGATTCTGTATATACCCTGCCAGTGTGCGCCGCGTCCACAGAGCATGCATACAACCTGCAAAAGTGTGCCATCTGCAGATCGTGTATACAACCAGCCAGTGAGTGCCATACACAGCTCATGTATACAACCTGCCAGTGTGTGCCAGCTACAGATCCTGCATACAGCCTGCCAGCATTTGCCCTCTACAGATCTTGTATAGAACACACCGTGTGTGCCATACAGAGATCCTGTATAAACCCTGCCAGTGACTGCCATCTACAGATCTTGTATACAGCCTGCCAACATGTGGCATCCACAGATCCAATATACAGTCTGGCAGTGTATGCCACTTGCAGCTCCTGTATACAACCTGCCAGTGTGTGTCATCCAAGGATCCTGTATATATCCTGCCAGTGTGTGCCATCTACACATCCTGTATACACCCTGCCAGCATGTGTCATCCACAGATCATGTATACAATCTGCCAGTGTATGCCATCTAAAAACTCCTGTATACAACCTGCCAGTGAGTGTCATCCACATGTCCTGTATTTATGCTGCCAGTGTATGCCATCTCTGGATCCTGCATACAACCTACCAGTATGTTCCATATAGAGATCCTGTAGACAACCTGCCAGTTTGTGCCTTCCACAGATGCTGTATACAACCTGCCAGTGTGTACTATCCACAGATCCTTTATATTAGCTGCCAGTGTATACCATCCACAGATCCTGTTTACAACCTTCTAGTGTGCGCCATACACTTATCCTATATACACCCTGTCAGCATGTGCCATTCAAAGATGCTGTATATACCTTGCCAGTATGTGCCATCAACAGAGTCTGTATACAACCTGCAAAAGTGTGCCATCCACAGATTGTGTATATAACCTGACAGCTAGTGCCATCCACAGATCCTGTATACAATCTGCCAGTGTGTGCCAACTGCAGATCCTGCATGCAACCTTCCAGTGTGTGCCAAGTAGAGATCCTGTGTACAACCTGCAAGCATGTGCCTTCCACTGATTGTGTTTACAACCTGCTAGTGTGCACCATCCACAGATTTAGTATAGAACCTATCAATTCATGCCATCCTCAGATCCTGTATGCAATATACCAGAGTGTGACAGCTACAGTTTCAGTATACAACCTGCCAGTGTGTGCCATTCACAGATCCTGAATACAACATGCCAGTGTGTGCCATATAGATATCCTGTATACAGCCTGGCAGAGTGTGCCATCTAGAGATCCTGTATACAGCCTGACAGCATATGCCATCTACAGATCCTGTATACAGTCTGCCAGCATCTGCCATCTACAGATCCTGTATACAACCTGCCAGTGTGTGCCATCCAGATACTGAATACAACCTGCCAGTGTGTGTTATCCACAGATCCTACATACAGCCCTGCCAGCGTGTGCCATCCACAGATCTTGTATACAGCCTGCCAGTGTCTGACATCCACAAATCCTGTATGCAACCTGCCAGCATGTCCCATCCAGAGATCTGGTGTACGCCCTGTCAGAGTGTACCATCTACAGATACTGTATACAGCCTGCCTGTGTGAGCCTACCACCAATTCTGCATACATCCTGCCATTGTGTGCAATTCACAGATCCTGCATACAACCTGCCAGTGTATGCTATTCACAGATCCTTTATGCAGCCTGCCAGAGTGTGCCATCTACAGATCCTAAATATAACCTGCCTCCATGTGACGTTCACAGATCCAGTATATAGCCTGTAAGCGTTTGCCAACCACAGATCAAGTATATACACCCTGCCAGTGTGTGCCATCCACAAATTCTGTATAATAATTGCCATTGTGTGCCATTCACTGATCCTGCATACAACCTGCTTGCATCTGCCATCCACCAATCCTGTATACAACTTGTCATTGTGTGTTATTCACAGATCCTGCATACAACAGGCCAGCTTGTATCATCCACAGATCCTGTATACAACTTGCCAGCATGCAACATCTGCAGATTCTGTATACAAACTGCCAGTCTGTCACATCCACAGATCCTGTTTACAACCTGCCAGTGTGTGGCACCTACCACTCCCATATACAACATGCCAATGTGTGCCTTCTAAAGATCCTGTATACAACCTTCCAGCATGTACCACCTTCAGATCCTGTATACAACCTGCCAGTGTGTGGCATCTATGGATGCTGCATACATGCCAGCATGTGCCATATACAGATCCTGTACACAGCCTGCTAGTGTGTGCCTTTTACAGATGCTCTATGCAACCTGCCACTGTGTGCTATCTACAGATGCTTTATACAAGCTGCCAGTATCTACCAACCACAGATCCTGTATACAACCTGCAGATTCTGTATACAGCCTACCAGTGTGTGACATCCACATACCATGTTTACAACCTGCTAGTGTGTGGCATCTGTCAATCCCGTATACAATCTGCCAATATGTGCCAGCCACAGATCCTATATACAACCTGCCAGTGTGTGCCATCTACAGATCCTTTATGCAACCTGCCAGTGTGTGCCATCTACAGATCCTGTATACAACTTTCCAGCATGTGCCTTATACAGATCGTATACACAACCTGTCAATGTAAAGATGCTATATACAACTTGCCAGTGTGTGCCATCCACAGATCCTGTATATAAGCTGCCAGTGTGTGCACCACAAATCCTGTATGCAACCTGCCAGTGTGCGCCATCCACTAATCATATATACACCCTGTCAGCGTGTGCCATCCACAGATTCTGTATATACCTGCAAGTGTGCATCCACAAAGCTTGAAGAAAACTTGCAAAAGTGTGCCATCCATAGATCATGTATACAACCTGCCAGCGAGTGCCATCCACAGATCCTGTATAGAATCTGCAACTGTTTTCCATCTACGGATCCTGCACACAACCTAGCAGTGTGTGCCATCTACAGATCCTGTATACAACCTGTGCGTGTGTGCCATCCACAGATCCTGTATACAACCTGCCAGTGTGTGTCATCTACAGATACTGTACACAACCTGCCAGTGTGTGTCATCTCCATTTCTTGTATACAACCTGCCAGTATCTGTAATCCACAAATCATCCATATATCCTGCCAGAGTATGCCCTATACAGATCCTGCATACAACCTACCAGTGTTTGCTATCCAGAGATCCCATGTACACCCTGCCAGTGTGTGCCACCTACACATCCTGTATATAACCTGCCAATGTGTGTCATATATGGATCCTGTATGCAACTTGCCAGTGTGTGCCATCCACAGATGATGCTGTATACAACCTGCCAGTGTGTGCCATCTATAGATCCTGTGGACAACATGCCAGTGAGTACCATCGGCAGATCCTGCATACAACCTGCCAGCGTGCACCATCCACTGATCCTATATACACCCTGTCAGTGTGTGACATCTACAGATTCTGTATATAGCCTGCCAGTGTGCGCCGTCCACAGAGCCTGCATACAACCTGCAAAAGTGTGCCATCTGCAGATCGTGTATACAAACCAGCCAGTGAGTGCCATACACAGCTCATGTATACAACCTGCCAGCGTGTGCCAGCTGCAGATCCTGCATACAGCCTGCCAGCAAGTGCCCTCTACAGATCCTGTATAGAACACACCAGTGTGTGCCATACAGAGATCCTGTATACACCCTGCCAGTGACTGCCATCTACAGATTCTGTATACAGCCTGCCAACATGTGGCATCCACAGATTCAGTATACAGTCTGGCAGTGTATGCCACTTGCAGCTCCTGTATACAGCTTGCCAGTGTGTGTCATCCAAGGATCCTGTATATACCCTGCCAGTGTGTGCCATCTACACATCCTGTATACACCCTGCCAGCATGTGTCATCCACAGATCATGTATACAATCTGCCAGTGTATGCCATCTAAAAACTCCTGTATACAACCTGCCAGTGAGTGCCATCCACGTGTCCTGTATTTATGCTGCCAGTGTATGCCATCTCTGGATCCTGCATACAACCTACCAGCATGTTCCATATAGAGATCCTGTACACAACCTGCCAGTTTGTGCCTTCCACAGATGCTGTATACAACCTGCCAGTGTGTGCTATCCACAGATCCTTTATATTAGTTGCCAGTGTATACCATCCACAGATCCTGTATACAACCTTCTAGTGTGCGCCATCCACTGATCCTACATACACCCTGTCAGCATGTGCCATTCAAAGATGTATATACCTTGCCAGTGTGTGCCATCAACAGAGTCTGTACACAACCTGCAAAAGTGTGCCATCCACAGATTGTGTATATAACCTGACAGCTAGTGCCATCCACAGATCCTGTATACAACCTGCCAGTGTGTGCCATTCACAGATCCTGAATACAACCTTCCAGTGTGTGCCATATAGATATCCTGTATACAGCCTGGCAGAGTGTGCCATCTACATATCCTGTATACAGCCTGACAGCATATGCCATCTACAGATCCTGTATACAGTCTGCCAGCATCTGCCATCTACAGATCCTGTATACAACCTGCTAGCATGTGCCATTTACAGATGCTGTATACAACCTGCCAGTGTGTGCCATCCAGATACTGAATACAACCTGCCAGTGTGTGTTATCCAGAGATCCTACATACAGCCCTGCCAGCGTGTGCCATCCACAGATCTTGTATACAGACTGCCAGTGTCTGACATCCACAAATCCTGTATGCAACCTGCCAGCATGTCCCATCCAGAGATCCGGTGTACGCCCTGTCAGAGTGTACCATCTACAGATACTGTATACAGCCTGCCTGTGTGTGCCTACCACCAATCCTGCATACATCCTGCCATTGTGTGCAATTCACAGATCCTGCATACAACCTGCCAGTTTGTGCTATTCACAGATCCTTTATGCAGCCTGCCAGAGTGTGCCATCTACAGATCCTGTATATAACCTGCCTGCATGTGACATTCACAGATCCAGTACATAGCCTGCAAGCGTTTGCCATCCACAGATCTTGTATACACCCTGCCAGTGTGTGTCATCCATGAATTCTGTATAATAATTGCCATTGTGTGCCATTCACCGATCCTGCATACAGCCTGCTTGCATCTGCCATCCACCAATCCTGTATACAACTTGTCATTGTGTGTTATTCACAGATCCTGCATACAACATGCCAGCTTGTATCATCCACAGATCCTGTGTACAACCTGCCAGCATGCAACATCTGCAGATTCTGTATACAAACTGCCAGTCTGTCACATCCACAGATCCTGTTTACATCCTGCCAGTGTGTGGCACCCACCAATCCCATATACAACATGCCAATGTGAGCCTTCTACAGATCCTGTATACAACCTTCCAGCATGTGCCACCTTCAGATCCTGTATACAACCTGCCAGTGTGTGGCATCTATGGATGCTGCATACATGCCAGCATGTGCCATATACAGATCCTGTACACAGCCTGCTAGTGTATGCCTTTTACAGATGCTCTATACAACCTGCCACTGTGTGCTATCCACAGATGCTTTATACAAGCTGCCAGTATCTACCATCCACAGATCCTGTATACAAGCTGCAGATTCTGTATACAGCCTACCAGTGTGTGACATCCACATACCATGTTTACAACCTGCTAGTGTGTGGCATCCGTCAATCTCGTATACAACCTGTCAATATGTGCCAGCCACAGATCCTACATACAACCTGCCATTGTGTGCCATCTACAGATCCTTTATGCAACCTGTCAGTGTGTGCCATCTACAGATCCTGTATACAACTGTCCAGCATGTGCCTTATACAGATCGTATACACAACCTGTCAATGTAAAGATGCTATATACAACTTGCCAGTGTGTGCCATCCACAGATCCTGTATATAAGCTGCCAGTGTGTGCACCATAAATCTTGTATACAACCTGCCAGTGTGCGCCATCCACTGATCATATATACACCCTGTCAGCATGCGCCATCCACAGATTCTGTATATACCTGCAAGTGTGCATCCACCAAGCTTGTAGAAAACTTGCAAAAGTGTGCCAACCATAGATCGTGTATACAAACTGCCAGCGAGTGCCATCCACAGATCCTGTATAGAATCTGCCACTGTGTGCCATCTACGGATCCTGCACACAACCTAGCAGTGTGTGCCATCTACAGATCCTGTATACAACCTCTGCATGTGTGCCATCAACAGATCCTGTATACAACCTGCCAGTGTGTGTCATCTACAGATACTGTACACTACCTGCCAGTGTGTGCCATCTCCATTTCTTGTATACAACCTGCCAGTATCTGTAATCCACAAATCATCCATATAACCTGCCAGAGTATGCCCTATACAGATCCTGCATACAACCCGCCAGTGTTTGCTATCTAGAGATCCTCTGTACACCCAGCCAGTGTGTGCCACCTAGACATCTTGTATATAACCTGCCAGTGAGTGTCATATATTGATCCTGTAAGCAACTTGCCAGTGTGTGCCATCCACAGATGATCCTGTATACAACCTGCCAGTGTGTGCCATCTATAGATCCTGACAACATGCCAGTGAGTACCATCGGCAGATCCTACATACAACCTGCCAGCGTGCACCATCCACTGATCCTATATACACCCTGTCAGTGTGTGACATCTATAGATTCTGTATGTACCCTGCCAGTGTGTGCCGTCCACAGAGCCTGCATACAACCTGCAAAAGTGTGCCATCTGCAGATCGTGTATACAACCAGCCAGTGAGTGCCATACACAGCTCATGTATACAACCTGCCAGTGTGTGCCAGCTACAGATCCTGCATACAACCTGCCAGCATGTGTCCTCTACAGATCCTGCATAGAACACACTAGTGTGTGCCATACAGAGATCCTGTATACACCCTGCCAGTGACTGCCATCTACAGATCTTGTATACAGCCTGCCAACATGTGGCATCCACAGATTCAGTATAAAGTCTGGCAGTGTATGCCACTTGCAGCTCCTGTATACAACCTGCCAGTGTGTGTCATCCAAGGATCCTGTATATACCCTGCCAGTGTGTGCCATCTACACATCCTGTATGCACCCTGCCAGCATGTGTCATCCACAGATCCTGTATACAATCTACCAGTGTATGCCATCTACAGCTCCTGTATACAACCTGCCAGTGAGTGTCATCCACATGTCCTGTATTTATGCTGCCAGTGTATGCCATCTCTGGATCCTGCATGCAACCTACCAGCATGTTCCATATAGAGATCCTGTAAACAACCTGAGAGTTTGTGCCTTCCACAGATGCTGTATACAACCTGCCAGTGTGTGCTATCCACAGATCCTTTATACTAGCTGCCAGTGTGTACCATCCACAGATCCTGTATACAACCTTCTAGTGTGTGCCATCCACGGATCCTATATACACCCTGCCAGCGTGTGCCATTCAAAGATGCTGTATATACCTTGCCAGTGTGTGCCATCAACAGAGTCTGGATACAACCTGCAAAAGTGTGCCATCCACAGATTGTGTATACAACCTGACAGCTAGGGCCATCCACAGATCCTGTATACAATCTGCCAGTGTGTGCCAACTGCAGATCCTGCATGCAACCTTCCAGTGTGTGCCATGTAGAGATCCTGTGTACAACCTGCAAGCATGTGCCTTCCACTGATTGTGTATACAAGCTGCTAGTTTGTGTCATCTACTGATCCAGTACGAAACCTGCCAGTGTTTACCATCTCCATATCCTATATACAATCTGCAAGTATATGACATCTACAGATCTTATACAACTTACCAGTGTGTGCCATTCACAGATCATGTATAGGACATGCTAGTGTGTGCCATCTAGAGTTCCTGTATACAGCCTGGCAGAGTGTGCCATCTGGAGAGCCTGTATACAGCCTGTCAGCATGTGCCATCTACAAATCCTGTATACACTCTGCCAGTGTGTGCCATCTAGATATCCTGTATACAACATGCCAGCATGTGCCATCCACAAATACTGTATACAACCTGCCAGTGTCTGCCATCCACAGATCCTGCATACAACCTGCCAGTATGAGCCATCCACATATCCTGCATACAACCTACCAGTATGAGCCATCCAGAGATCCTGTGTATACCCTGCCAGTGTGTGCCATCTACAGATCCTGTATACACCCTGCCTGCATGTGCCATCTACAGAGCCTGTATACAGTCTGCCAGCATGTGCCATCCACAGTACCTGTATACATTTGCCAGTGTGTGCCACCTAGAGTTCCTGTATATAACCTGCCAGAGTGTGTCATACATGGACCCTGTCTACAACCTGAGAGTGTGTGCCATTCACAGATCCTGTATACAACCTGCTAGTGTGTGCCATCCACAGATCCTGTATACAACCTGCCAGCATGTACCATCTACAGATCTGGAATGCCACCTGATAGAGTGTTCCAGCCATAGATCTTGTATACAGCCTGGCAGTGTGTGCCTTCCACAGATGCTTTATACAAGCTGCCACTCTATACCATCCAGAGATCCTGTATACAACCTTCAGATTCTGTATACAACCTACCAGTGTGTGACAGCCACATATCCTATATACAACCTACTAGTGTGTGGCATCCATCAGTCCCATATACAACCTGCCAATGTATGCCTTCTACAGATCCTGTATACAACCTGCCAGCATGTGCCATATACAGATCCTGTATATAACATACTAGCATGTGCCATATACAGATCCTGTGCACAACATGTCAATGTGTGCCTTCCAGAGATGCTATATACAACTTGCCAGTGCATGCTATCCACAGATCCTGTATGTAAGCTGCCAGTTTGTGCCATCCATAGATCCTGTATACAACTTACCAGTGTGCACCATTCACTGATTTTATATACACCCTGTCAGTATGTGCCATCCACACATTCTATATATCCCCTGCCAGTTTGCCATCCACAGAGCTTGTATACAACTTGCAAAAGTGTGCCATCTGTAGATGGTGTATACAACTTGCCATAGAGTGCCATCCAGAGATCTTGTATACAATCTGCCACTGTGTGCCATCTATGGATCCTGCATGCATCCTGGCAGTGTGTGCCATCTACAGTTCCTGTATACAACCTGCATGCGTGTGCCATCCACAGATACTGTATACAACCTGCCAGTGTGTGTCATCTACAGATCCTGCACACAACCTGCCAGTGTGTTCCATCTCCATTTCCTGTATACAACCTGCCAGTATCTGACGTTTACAATTCCTGCATATAACCTGCCAGCATGTGGCCTATACAGATCCTGCATACAATCCACCAGTGTGTGCCATGCAGAGATTCTCTATACAACCTGGCAGCATGTGCCACCTACAGATCCTGTATATAACCTACCAATGTGTGTCATATACGGATCCCGTATACAATCTGCGAGTGTGTGCCATCCACAGATCCTGTATACAACCTACCAGTGTGTGCCATCTACTGATCCTGCGCACAAATTGCCAGTCTGTACCATCTACATATCCTGCATACAACATGCCAGCATGCACCATCCACTGATCCTGTATAAACCCTATCAGAGTGTGCCATCCACAGATTTTGTATATACCCTGCCAGAGTGTGCCATTTACAGAGCCTGCCTACAACCTGAAAAAGTGTGTCATCCACAGATCATATATACAACCTCCCAGTGAGTGCCATATACAGATCCTGTATACACCCTACCAGCATATGCAATACACAGAACCTGAATACAACATGGCAGGGAGTGCCACCCACAGATCCTATGTACAATCTGCCAATGTGTGCCACCTACAGATCCTATAGACAACTTGCTAAAGTGTGCCATCTACAGATCCTGTATAAAATCTGTGAGCATTTGTGATCCACAGATCCTGTATACAACCTGTCAGTGTGTGTCATCTACAGAGTCTGTATACACCCTGCCAGCATGTGCCATCCACAGATCCTGTATACAACCTGTGAGAGTGTGGTATCCACATATCCTCTATACAGCCTTCCAGTGTGTGGCACCCATGAATACTGTATACAGCCTGCCATTGTGTGCCATTCACAGATCAGACATATAAACTGCCAGCATGTGCCATCCA
Organism: Protopterus annectens; assembly: GCF_019279795.1. Lineage (NCBI taxonomy): Eukaryota > Metazoa > Chordata > Ceratodontiformes > Protopteridae > Protopterus > Protopterus annectens. The sequence continues at coordinate 1,706,120,654 of NC_056726.1, read as the reverse complement.
CAGATCCTGTATACAACCTGCCAGCTTGTGTGTTATCCACAGTTCCTGTATACAACCTTCCAGTGTGTGCCATTCACAGATCCTGTATACAGCCTGCCAGCATGTGCCATCTACACATCCATTATACCTCTGCCAGCATGTGCCATCTACAGATCCTTTATACAACCTGCCTGCATGTGCCATCCACAGATCTGGTACACAGTGTTCTAGCATGTGTCATCCACTGATACTATATACAACCTGCCAGTGTCTGCCATCCACAGATCCTGCATACAACCCTGACAGCATTTGCCATTCAAAGATCCTGTATGCAGTCTGCCAGAGTGTGCCATCTACAGATCCAGTATACAACCTGCCTGCATGTGCCATCCACAGATCCAGTACAAAGCCTGCTAGTGTGTGCCATCCACAGATCCTGTAGACAGCCTGCCGGTGTGTGTCATCCAACAATCCTGTATACAACCTGCCATTGTGTGCCTTTCACAGATCCAATAGACAGTCTGACAGCTTGTGTTATACACAGATTGTGTATGTGGCCTCCACAGATCTTGTATGCAATCTGCCAGTGTGTGCCATCTGCAGATTCTGTATACAACCTGCAAAAGTGTGCCATCCACAGATTGTGTATACAACCTGACAGTGCCATCCACAGATCCTGTATACAATCTGCCAGTGTGTGCCAACATAAATATCATGCATACAGCCTGCCAGTGTGTGCCATCTAGGGATCCTTTGTACAATCTGCGAGCATGTACCATCCACAGATTGTGTATACAAGCTGCCAGTGTGTGCCATCCACAGATTCTGTATACAGTCTGTCAACATATGCCATCCACTGATGCTATATACACCCTGTCAGTGTGTGCCATCCATGGATACTGCATATACCTTGCCAGCAACCGCCATCCACAGAGCCTGTATACAAACTGCTGCTGTGTGTCAACTCCAGATCCTGTATACAACCTGCAGTGTCTGCCGTCCACAAATCCTGCATAAAACCTGCCAGCATTTGCCCTTTATGGATCCTGCACTGAACCAGCAGGTGTGTGCCATCCAGAGATCCAGTATACACCCTGCCAGTATGTGCCATCTACAGATCCTGTATACACCCTACCAGCATGTGGCATCTACAGATCCTGTGTTCAACTTGCCAGCATGTGCCATCTACACTTTCTGTACACAACCTGCCAGCATTTGCCATGCACAGATTCTGTATAAAACCTGCCAGTGTGCACCATCTACAGATCCCGTATACAACATGCTAGAGTGTGCCATCCACAGATACTCCATACAAACTGCCAGTGTGTGCCATTCACAAACCGTGTATACTACATACCATTGTGTGCCATCTGTGGATTCTGTGTACAACCTGCTAGTGTCTGCCATCAACAGACTTTGTATACAACCTGCCACTGTGTGCTTTACACAGATTCAGCAAACAAGCTGCCAGAAACTGTCATCTACACTTCCTATATACAATATGCCAGTGTCTGCAATCCACAGATCCTGTACACACCCAGCCAGTGTATGCCATCTACATATCCTGTATACAGCTGCCAGCATGTGACATCCACAGATCCTGTATAGAACCTGCCAGCATGTGCAATTACACCACTTATATTCAACCTGTCAGCCTTTGCCATCCACAGATCCTGTATACAACCTGCCACTGTGTACCATCTTCAGATCCTGTATACAACGTGCCAGTGTGTTACATCTACAGATCCTGTTTGCAACCTGTCAGTGTGTGCCATGCACCGATCCTGTATACAGCTTGTCAATGTGTGCCACATACAGATCCTGTATTCAAACTGCCAGCGTGTGGCATCTACAGATCATGTATACAACCTCCCAGCATGTGCCACCCACAGATCCTGTATACAACCTGCCAGTGTGTGCCATCTACAGATCCTGTATACACCCTACCAGCATGTGGCATCTACAGATCCTGTGTTCAACTTGCCAGCATGTGCCATCTACACTTTCTGTACACAACCTGCCAGCATTTGCCATGCACAGATTCTGTATAAAACCTGCCAGTGTGCACCATCTACAGATCCCGTATACAACATGCTAGAGTGTGCCATCCACAGATACTCCATACAAACTGCCAGTGTGTGCCATTCACAAACCGTGTATACTACATACCATTGTGTGCCATCTGTGGATTCTGTGTACAACCTGCTAGTGTCTGCCATCAACAGACTTTGTATACAACCTGCCACTGTGTGCTTTACACAGATTCAGCAAACAAGCTGCCAGAAACTGTCATCTACACTTCCTATATACAATATGCCAGTGTCTGCAATCCACAGATCCTGTACACACCCAGCCAGTGTATGCCATCTACATATCCTGTATACAGCTGCCAGCATGTGACATCCACAGATCCTGTATAGAACCTGCCAGCATGTGCAATTACACCACTTATATTCAACCTGTCAGCCTTTGCCATCCACAGATCCTGTATACAACCTGCCACTGTGTACCATCTTCAGATCCTGTATACAACCTGCCAGTGTGTTACATCTACAGATCCTGTTTGCAACCTGTCAGTGTGTGCCATGCACCGATCCTGTATACAGCTTGTCAATGTGTGCCACATACAGATCCTGTATTCAAACTGCCAGCGTGTGGCATCTACAGATCATGTATACAACCTCCCAGCATGTGCCACCCACAGATCCTGTATACAACCTGCCAGTGTGTGCCATCTACAGATCCTGCATACAACCTGCCGGCAAGTGCCATCTACACTTCAAGTATACAACCTGTCAGCATGTGCAATCCACAGAAGCTATACACACCCTGCCAGTGTGTGCCATCCAGTGATGCTGTTTACAACCTGCTAGTGTGCACCATCCACAGATTTATTATAGAATCTGCCAATGCATGCCATCCTCAGATCCTGTATGCAATATACGATGTGTGACAGATCCTGTATACAACCTGCCAGCATGTGCCATCTGCAGATTTTGTATACAAGCTGCCAGTGTGTGACATCCACAGATCCTGTTTACAACCTGCCAGTGTGTAGCACACACTGATCCCATATACAACATGCCAATGTGTGCCATCTACAGCTCCTGTATACAGCCTTCCAGCATCTGCACCCACAGATCCTGTATACAACCATCCAGTGTGTGCATCTATGGATCGTGCATACAGCATGTCCCATATACAGATCCTGTACACAGCCTGCTAGTGTGTGCCTTCTGCAGAAGCTCTATACAGCCTGCCACTGTGTGCTATCCACAGATGCTTTATACAAGCTGCCAGTGTGTACCATCCACAGATCTTGTATACAACCTGCAGATTCTATATACAGCCTACCAATGTGTGACATCCACAGATCCTGTTTACAACCTGCTAGTGTGTGGCATCCCTCAATCCTGTATACAGCTTGACAATGTGTGCCATCTACAGATCCTGTATACAATCTGACATCATGTGCCATGCACAGATCCTGTATACAACCTGCCAGTGTGTGCTATCTACAGATCCTGTATGTAACCTCCCAGTGTGTGCCATCTACGGATCCTCTATACAACTTGGCAGCATGTGCCATATGCAAATCCTGTACACAACCTGTCAATGTGTACGTAGCAGAGATGCTATATTAAACTTGCCAGTGTGTGCCATCCACAGATCCTATATATAAGCTGCCAGTGTGTGCCATCCAGAGATCCTGTATATAAGCTGCCAGTGTGGCCATCCACTGATCCTATATACATCCTGTTAGTGTGTGCCATCCACAGATTCTGTATATACCCTGCCTGTGTGCCATCCACAAAGCTTGTATACAACTTGCAAAAGTGTGCCATCCATAGATCGTGTATACAACCTGCCAGTGAATGCCATTCACAGATCCTGTATGCAGTCTGCCACTATATGCCATGCATGCAACCTGGCAGTGTATGCCATCTACAGATCCTGTATACAACCTGTGTGCTTGTGCCATCCAGAGATCCTGTATACACCCTGCAAGTGCGTGGCATCTACAGATCCTGTATGCAGCCTGCTAGCATGTGCCATCCACAGATCCTGTATGGGAACTGCCAGTGTATGCCATCTTCAGCTCCAGTATAAAACCTGCCAGTGTGTGTCATCCACTGATGCTGTAAATACTCTGCCAGTGTGTGCCATCTAAAGATCCTGTATACAAGCTTCCTGTATGTGCCATCTAGAGATCCTGTATACAACCTGCCAACATGTGGCATCTACACATCCTGTAGACAACATGCCAGCATGTGCCATCTACACTTCCTGTACAAAACCTGCCAGCTTGCGCCATCCACATATTCATTATACAACCTGCCAGTGTGCACCATCTACAGCTCTGATATACAACTTGCTAGAGTGTGCCATCAACAGACCCTGTATGCAACCTGCAGATTCTGTATACAACCTACCAGTGTGTGACATCCACAGATCCTGTTTACAACCTGCTAGTGTATGGCAGCCATCAATCCCATAAACAACCTGCCAATGTGTGCCATCTACAGATCCTGTATACAACCTGCCATTGCGTGCCATCCACAGATCCTATATACAACCTGCCAGTGTTTGCCATCTACAGATCCTGTATGCAACCTGCCAGTGTGTGCCATCTACAGATCCTGTAGACAATTTGCCAGCATGTGCCATATACAGATCCTGTACACAACCTGTCAATATGAGCCTTCCAGAGATGCTACATACAACTTGCCAGTGTGTGCCATCCACAGATCCTGTATATAAGATGCCAGTGTTTGCCATCCACAGATTTTGTTTACAACCTGCCAGTGTGTGCCATCAACTGATCCTATATACACCCTGTCAGCATATGCCATTCAGAGATTATGTATATAACCTGGCAGTGTGCCATCTGCAGAGCTTTTATACAACTTGCAAAAGTGTGCTATCCACATATCATGTAAACAACCTGACAGCGAGTGCCATCTACAGATCCTTTATACAGTCTTCCACTATGTGCCATCTATGGATCCTGCATGCAACCTGGCTGTGTGTGCCATCCACAGATCCTGTATACAACCTGACAGTGTGTGTCATCTACTGATCCTGTACACAAATTGCCTTTTAATTTCTCCAAGTTTTTTGGGTTTCTAATACCATGACGGGAATGGACCCCATTCCTAATTCAAATTATGATTAAAGTTCATGAAATTAGTATTGTTTCACTCTTTGATGTTAGCCAAAAGTGCTCTTCGCAACACCTGCAATGTGCCCAGTAATGACTACTTCTGCAATTTGTATGGTGTTGCATGAATTGGTAACATATCTAAATACGACTGTAAATTATTTTTTATAAGACCAGTTGCTCCTACTACTATTGGAACTGTCTGGGTATCTTTCTTCCACATGGGTCTCGTTTCTGCCTGCAAATCGAGGTATTTTATGACTTTGTGTCTCTCTGTACACAAGACACTGTAGTCACTTGGTGTGGTTATTTCATTGATCAATGCTACTTTTGTCTTCTTTTCTTGGACCATTATATCCAGTTTTCTAGCATCTATCTTTTGGACTGTTGGTATTGGGTGATCCCATGTGATGTAAACTTCATCATTTTCTATTATTCTCTGTGGCTCATGTTTCCAGTGTTTTTCAGCCTCTTTGATACCATAATGTTTGCACAATCTCCAGTGTAACAATATCACCACATAATTATGCCTTTCAGTATACAGTCCCTCTGCCATTAGAGAGTCGCAACCTGCAATAAGGTGTGTGACTGCTTCCAATTTGGTTCCACAAAACCTATGCAAGTCTTTTTCTACCACATGTTCAATGGACTTAGTAAACCAGCATGTACATAGCCTACTATCCTGGGCTGCCAATATTAACCATTCATTTTTTGATGTAAATTCAGCTCTCCTTAACCATTCCTACATTCATTCTTGTTCAACATAAGGCTCTTCCAGAAGTTTTCTATACTTGCGACTATATTTATGTTTCTTCCACATTTCTTGCCTTTTCACCTGGTCCTTCACCTTATATTCTTTCTTTTGTTTTTGCGCACATTCAGTTGCTGTCTGGTTTTTATCCACTTCTGGTTTGATTTTCATTCCTGCTTGACATAGATATGCTTCTGCTAAATTAAGCAGAGATGTCATCTTAGATTTATTCTCCTCATATTTCAAAACTTTCACCACATTTTCATTTTTGTGAGGTCAGTAGATATGTGTGGAGTCCCACGATTGCAGATCTATACATGTAATCAATTTCAAGGAGGCCCATCCCTCCTTCAGAGCAGGGAATATATAATCTTGGTATATACTGATTTTTATAAATCATTTGGTGAGCATGAAACATCCTTCCTGTTTTAATATCCAGTCCATCTAACACTTTTTCAGGCCATCAATCACTCCAAAACTATAAGTTAGGGAGAGGAAGAGCAAATTGATTTACAGCTTGGATCTTGTTCCTAGGTGTCAATGTTGTTTTCATGATTAATTTAAGTCTTCTAAAGTACTCCTTACTAAGCTGTATTCACATTTATACATGCTTTATTGCTGATCCTTCATCAATCCCAAAGTATTTATACACCCCCCTCTTGCTCAAGTTCTTTTATATCACATTCTTGTCCCAAACTGATGTCCTGGTGCTACAATTTTCCTTTTTTAAAGGTTGCTTTTGCACATTTATCAAGACCAAATGACAATCCAATATCATCTGAAAATGTTTTGACAACCTGCAGCTGTGCTTTCAGTTCCTCATCTGATGAGCTATACAATTTTAAATCATCAACAAAGAGAAGTCATTAGACTTTGTTATTTTCTAGAAGCCAAATTATAGCCATGGCCTAAGCTGTTAAGTAAAGAGTTTAATTAATTAATAGCAAGACAGAATAGCAAGGGTGACATACAGTCATCCTGGAATACCCCCCTTTGAATTTTTATCAATGGGATAATAATCTGTCCTTTATCATGACTTAATTGGAAAGTGGTCTGCCACTGTTTCATTGTTACTTTAATGTAGTCAATCAGTATAGGGTGTATCTTATACACTTTTAGGCACTCTTTTATCCATGAATGTGGGATACTGTCAAATGCTTTTTTAGTCAATTCATGCCATACTTAGGGTCTTCCCCTTCTTGCAATTCTCCACTATAACTTTGTTTAACAATAAATGGTGCTGTGTGCCATCCACTGATCCTATATACACCCTGTCAGCATGTGCCAGTCAAAGATGCTGTATATACATTGCCAGTGTGTGTGCCATCAATAGACCCTGTATACAGCCTGAAAAAGTGTTCCATCCACAGATCGTGTATACAACCTGACAGCTAGTCCATCCACAGATCCTGTATACAATCTGCCAGTGTGTGCCAACTACAGATCCTGCATACAGCCTTCCAGTGTGTGCCATCTAGAGATCCTGTTTACAAACTGCAAGCATCTGCCTTCCACAGATTGTATAAACAAGGTGCTTGTGTGTGTCATCTACTGATCCAGTACACAATTTGCCAGCTTGTGCCATCTCCAGATCCTGTATACAATATGCAAGTATGTGACATCTACAGATCCTGTATACAACCTGCCAGTGAGTGCCATTCACAGATCCTGTATACAACCTGCTAGTGTGTGCCATCTAGAGATCCTGTATACAGCCTTCCAGAGTGTGCCATCTGGAGATCCTGTATACAGCCTGTCAACATGTGCCATCTACAAATCATGTATACACTCTGCCAGTGTGTGCCATGCACAGATATTGTATACAACCTGCCAGTGTGCCATCCACAGATGCTGCATACAACCCTGCCAGCATGTGCCATTCAAAGGGCCGCTATGGAAAATGTCAGCATGTGCCATCCACAGATCCTGTATACAACCTGCCCATGTCTGCCATCCACAAAACCTGTATGCAATGTGCCATCATGTGCCATCCAGAGTTCCTGTGTACACCCTGCCAAAGTGAACCACCTACACATGCTGCATACAGCCTGCCAGTGTGTGCCATCCAGAAATACTGTATACAACCTGCCATTGTGTGCCATTCATAGATCCTGCATACAATCTGACAGCATGTGCCATTAACAGATCCTATATGCAGCCTGCCAGAGTGTGCCATCTACAGATCCTGTATATAACCTGCCTGCATGTGACATCCACAGATCCAGTACACAGCCTGCTAATGTTTGCCATCCACAGATCCTGTATACATCCTGCCAGTGTGTGCCATCCACAAATTCTGTATACTACATGCCATTGTGTGGCAGTCACAGATCCTGCATACAAGCTGCCAGTGTCTTCCATCCACAGATACTGTATATAACCTGCCAACTTGTGTTATCCACAGATCCTGTATACAGCCTGTGAGCATGTGCCATTTAAACTTTTGTATACAACATGCCAATGTGTGCCTTTCACAGATCCTGTATGCAGCCTGCCAGATTGTGCCATATACAGATCCTGTATACAACCTGCCTGCATGTGCCATCCATAGATCTGGGACACAGCATGCCAGCATGTGCCATCCACAGATACTGTATACAAACTGCCAGTGTGTGCCATCCACAGATCCTTCATACAACCCCGGCAGTGTATGCCATTCACAGATCCTGTATGTAGCCTGCCAGAGTGTGACATTGATGGATCCTGTATACAACCTGCCTGCATGTGCCATCCACAGATCTGGTACACAGCCTGCTAGCATGTGCCATCCACAGATCCTGTATATAGCCTGCCAGTGTGTGCCATCCACCAATCCTGTATACAGCCTGCCATTGTGTGTCATTCATAGATCCTGCATACAACCTGCCAGCTTGCGCCATCCACAGATCCTGTATACAACCTTCCATCTTGTGTTATACACAGATCATGTATACAACCTACGAGTATGTGCCTTCTACACTTCTTGTATACAACTTGTCTGTATGTGCCCTCCACAGATCCTGTATATAACCTGCCAGCATGTGCCATCTGCAAATTCTGTGTACAATCCACCAGTGTGTGACATCTACAGATCCTGTTTACAACCTGCCAGTGTGTGGCACCCACAGATCCCATATACAACATGCAAATGTGTGCCATCTACAGATCCTGCATACAACCTTCCAGCATGTGCCACCCACAGATCCTGTATACAACCTGTCAGTGTGTGGTATCTATGGATCCTGCATGCAACATCCCAGCATGTGCCATATACAGATCCTTTACACAGCCTGCTAGTGTGGTGCCTTCTACAGATGCTCTGTACAGCCTGCCACTGTGTGCTATCCACAGATGCTTTATACAGTCTGCCAGTGTGTACCATCCACAGATCCTGTATACACCTGCAAATGCTGTATGCAACCTACCACTATGTGACATCCACAGATCTTGTTTACAAACTGCCAGTCTGTGCTATCTAGAGATCCTGTGTAGAACCTGCAAGCATGTGCCATCCACAGATCATGTATATAAGCTGCCAGTGCATGCCATCCACAGATTCTGTATACAAACTGTCAGCGTATGCCATCCACTGATGCTGTATACATTCTGTCAGTGTGTCCCATCCATAGATGCTGCATATACCTTGCTGGCATCTGCCATCTACAGAGCCTGTATCCAAACTGCCACTGTTGCCATCTCCAGATCCTGTATACAACCTGCAGTGTCTGCCATCCACGAATCCTCATACAACCTGCCAGCATTTGCCCTCTATGGATCCTGCAGTGAACCCATAAGCATGGGCCATCCAGAGATCCTGTATACACCCTACCAGTGTGTACCATCTACAGATCCTGTATGCAGCTGCTAGTGTGTGCCATCTACAGATCATGTATACAGTTTGCCAATGTATGCCATATTCAGCTCCTGTATACAACCTGCCAGTGTGTGTCATCCATGGACACTGTAAATACCTTGCCAGTGTGTGCCATCTACAGATCCTGTATACAACCTGCCAGCATGTGCCATCTACAGATCCTGTATACACCCTGCCAGCTTGTGGCATCTACAGATCCTGTGTACAACTTGCCAGCATGTGCCATCTATACTTCCTGTACAAAACCTGCTAGTGTGCACCATCTACAGATACTGTATACAACCTGCCAGCTTGTGTTATCCACAGATCATGTGTACAGCCTGCGAGTATGTGCTATCTTCACTTCTTTTATACACCTTGTCTGCATGTGCCCTCCACATATCCTGAATACAACCTGCCAGCATGTGCCATCTGCAGATTCTGTATACAAGCTGCCAGTGTGTGACATCCACAGATCCCATTTACAACCTGCCAGTGTGTAGCACCCACTGATCCCATATACAACATGCCAATGTGTGCCATCTACAGCTCCTGTATATAACCTTCCAATGTGTGCCACCCACAGATACTGTATACAACCTTTCAGTGTGTGGCATCTATGGATTGTGCATACAATATGCCAGCATGTCCCATATACAGATCCTGTACACAGCCTGCTAGTGTGTGCCTTCTACAGAAGCTCTATACAGACTGCCACTGTGTGCTGTCCACAGATGTTTTATATAAGCTGCCAAAGTCTACCGTCCACAGATCTTGTATACAACCTGCAGATTCTGTATATAGCCTACCAGTGTGTGACATCCACAGATCCTGTTTCCAACCTGTGGCATCCCTCAATCCCATATACAACCTGACAATGTGTACCATCTACAGATCCTGTATACAATCTGCCATCGTGTGCCATGCACAGATCCTGTATACAACCTGCCAGTGTGTGCCATCTACAGATCCTCTATACAACTTGGCAGCATGTGCCATATACAGATCCTGTACACAACTTGTGAATGTGTGCCTTCCAGAAATGCTATATACAACTTGCCAGTATGTGCCATCCACAGATCCTGTATATAAGCTGCCAGTGTGTACCATCCACAGATCCTGTATATAAGCTGCCAGTGTGGCCATTCACTGATCCTATATACATCCTGTCAACGTGTGCCATCCACAGATTCTGTATATACCCTGCCAGTGTGCCATCCACAGAGCTTGCATACAACTTGCAAAAGTGTGCCATCCATAGATTGTGTATACATCCTGCCAGTGAATGCCATCCACTGATCATGTATACAGTCTGCCAGTATGTGCCATGCATGCAACCTGACAGTGTGTGCCATCTACAGATCCTGTATACAACCTGTGCTTGTGCCATCCAGAGATCCTGTATACACCCTGCCAGTGCATGTCATCTACAGATCCTGTATACAGCCTACTAGCATGTGCCATCCACAGATCCTGTATATGATCTGCCAGTGTATGCCATCTTCAGCTCCTGTATAAAACCTGCCAGTGTGTCATCCACTGATCCTGTAAATACTCTGCCAGTGTGTGCCATCTACAGATCCTGTATACAAGCTGCCTGTATGTGCCATCTAAAAATCCTGTATACAACCTGCCAGCGAGTGCCATTCACAGATCCTTTATACAGTCTGCCACTTAGTTTGGATCCTGCATACAACCTGGCAGTGTGTGCCATCCACAGATCCTGTATACAACCTGCCAGTGTGTGTGTCATCTACAGATCCTGTACACAGCCTGCCTTTTAATTTCTCCACGTTTTTTGGGTTTCTAATACCATGACAGGGATGGACCCCATTCCTAAGTCAAAGTATGATTTAAGTTTATGAAATTAGTATTGTTTCACTCTTTGATGTTAGCCAAAAGTGTTATTCGCAGCACCCGCAATGTGCCCAGTAATGACTCCTTCAGCAATTCGTATGGTCTTACATGAATTGGTGACATATCTAAATACGATTGCAGATTCTTTTTAGAAGGCCAGTTGCTCCTACTGCTATTGGAACTGTCTGGTTATCTTTCTTCTGCATGGCTCTCATTTCTGACTGCAGATCAAGGTATTTTATGACTTTGTGTCTCTCTGTACACAAGACACTGTAGTCGCTAGGTGTGGCGATTTCAATGATCAATGCTGCTTTTATCTTCTTTTCTTGGACCACTATATCCGGTTTTCTACCATCTGTCTTTTGGACTGTTGGTATTGGGTGATGCCATGTGATGTAAACTTCATTTTGTATGATTCTTTGTGGCTCATGTTTCCAGTGTTTTTCTGCAACTATGATACTGTTTGATAATGTTTGCACAATTGCCAGTGTAACAATCTTGCTGCATTATTATGCCTTCCAGTATACAGTCCCTCTGCCATTAGAGAGTCACAACCAGCAATAAGGTGTGTGATGGTTTCCAATTCAGTTCCACAAAACCTACATATGTCTGTTTCTCCCACATGTTCAATGAACTTAGTAAACCAGCATGTATGTAGCCCACTATCTTGGGCTGCCAATATTAACCTTTCATTTCTTGATGTAAGTTCACCTCTCCTTAACTATTCCTCCATTTGTTCTTGATCAACATGAGGCTCTTCCAGAAGTTTTTTATACTTGCAACTATATTTATGTTTTTTCCACATTTCTTGCATTCTCATCTGGTCCTTCACCTTATATTCTTTCTTTTGTTTTTTAGCACATTCAGTTGCTGCCTGGTTTTTATCCACTTCTGGTTTGATTTCCATTCCTACTTGATGTCAATATCAAACTCGGACTAGCCGAAACAAAAGAAAGATGAGAACACCACAATAAAGCCCTACTCTATGTAAGATACATAGATGATTTGTTTTTTGTTTGGGTGGGTGAAAAAGCTGAATTTGAAAATATGGTGGAAGATCTAAATAAAACAACAGGTTTCCTACACTTTAAAATAAGTGGTTATGGTAAAGAGATCAATTTTTTGGACATCACATTATACTTTGATATTGAAAATAGCAAATTACAAAGTAGAATATTTAGAAAACCTTGTTTTACAAACCAGTATCTTCACAAAGACAGTTTGCACCCTTCACACATGAAGAAAAATGTTATAAAAGGGCAAATGATAAGGTTAAGTAGGTTAACATCAGAAGATGATGTGTATTCAGAAGAACTATTGCAGTTGAAAAATTTATTTATAGAGAGAGGTTACAAAAATAATTGGTTAAAAGGTTTAGAAAGAGAAGTCCATTTACTAAGAAAGGGAGTAGCAAAACCTATTTTGTCTGCCAACATGACCGACATTATTGTTAGAAACAACTCGCATGATATCGATACAGAAGAAATACATGAGTTTAATATTGCTTTTCCTTTACCTATAACTAACGAGTTATTAGACATTAGAGAAATTGTAGAAAAAAACTGGAGGATTATCTTGGGAAACAAAGACTTGATGTTATGTCTAGGTATTAGACCCAAGTTTACTTATAAGAATGTAACTAACATAAGATATATATTAGAACACACGTCTAATAACAAAGATATTAATGCAAGAGAGGTAAGCAACAAGAAAGGAACATTCTGCTGTAAGGACTGCAGACAATGTCGGTACATCAGTAATACTTCCTTTGTAACTATAAAACATTTAAACAAAACCATTTGGGCAAATAAGTATTTTAACTGTAATAGTGATCACGTGGTGTATATTGCATCTTGCGTGACGTGCGACAGTTATTATATTGGTAAAACCACTAGAGTATTGAAACGTAGAATTTATGAACACAATTTGGCAATTAAAAATAAAGATGGTAATAATTCTTTGGCAAAACATGCACAATTATGTGTAAACTTTAAAAAGTTTGAATTTTTTGTATTGGATTGGGTAGAAAAAGGTTTGTTAAAAGGAGATGTCAATAATAGACTAGAACAGAAGGAAACAATATGGCAGTTAATATTAGGGGCTGATATGTCCCCAGGTCTAAATGAAATGGTTAACATTAAGTGTTTTTTAGTAAACAAATAGATTGGTTTTATAGGGTATTTTCATATTTACAGTTGATCTGAGTGTTAATTTTGGTATAAAGTTTGCATTTTTAAGATAATTCGTTGTGTAATAATTTTTATTTCATGATGAATTGTGCCATGATTCATAATTCATTAGCAATATTTAGCTTTATATAAGGTTAATAGTATTGATTGATTTTATACACTGTAACTCAGTGATTGGAATACAGATACAAAATATATAAAAATACACAATATAATATATACATACTATATTTTACACCATGACTGAGGGATGGTCATTTTAGACCTTACCAAATTGATTTTATATGTGTGTAGATTTATAATCATGTAATGTATATATAAATGTATTTTTTCTATATATATATATATATATATATATATATATTTGAGCTAGTTCCATCCAAGCTAGAACATTTGTATTTGGTAATCAATTTCTTATTAATAAGTATATTATATTTTTTATTAACAAGTATATTACATGTTATGTCATTTAGAAATAATATAAAATATACACTCATAGAGTGATTAGTATTAAGAAATCTTATGAAATGATATTTAAATGTTATTTTAAAGTTGTACTTTGTTACATAATTTCCTGTGAAGTTTGTATAAAACGGGAACATGGGAGAGTTCCCGTTTTTCTGATGAAGTTCACGTTTTATATTAAAAGTGAAAGAAAACGCTAAGAAGTATTCGGCTTTGTGGTGTTTGTAGCAGCAGCCTGACAACTTTACTGTGGTGTTCTCATCTTTGATGTCAATATCCTTCTGCTAAATTAAGCAGCGATGTCATCTTAGATTTATTCTCTTTATGTTTCAAAACAATCACCACATTTGAATCTTGTGAGATCAGTAGATATGTGTGGAGTCCCACAATTGCAGATCTATACATGTAATCAGTTTCAAGGAGGCCCATCCCTCCTTCAGAATGGGGAATATATAATCTTGGTATACACTGATTTTTATAAATCATTTGGTGAGCATGAAGCATCCTTCTTGTTTTAACATCCAGTCTATCCAACACTTTTTGGGGCCAGTCAATCACTCCAAAACTATAAGTTAGGACAGGAAGAGAAAATTGATTTATAGCTTGGATCTTGTTCCTAGGTGTCAATGCTGTTTTCAGGATTAATTTAAGTCTTCTAAAGTATTCCTTACTAAGCTTTATTCACATTTGTTCATGTTTTATTGCTGATCCTTCATCAATCCCCAAGTATTTATACACCCCCTCTTGCTCAAGTTCTTTTATGTCACATTCTTGTCCCAAACTGATGTTGTCCTGTTGCTGCAATTTTCCTTTTTTAAAGGTGGCTTTTGCACATTTATCAAGACCAAATGACATTCCAATATCATCTTAAAAAGTTTTGACAGCCTGCAGCTGTGCTTTCAGTTCCTCATCTGATCAGCTATACCTTTTAAATCATCAACAAAGAGAAGATGAGAAGTCATTAGAATTTGTTGTTTTCTAGAAGCCAAGTTATAGCCATGACCTAAGCTGTTAAGTAAACAGCTTAATGGATTAATGGCAAGGCAAAATAGCAATGTTGACAGGGAGTCACCCTGGAATATCCCCTTTGGATTTTTATCCCTGGGATAATAATCTCTCCTTTATCATGGCTTAATTGCAAACTGGTGTGCCACTGTTTCATGGTTACTGTAATGTAATCAGTGTAGGATGTACCTTATACATTTTTAAGCACTCTTTTATCCATGAATGTGGGCTGCTATCAAATGCTTTTTTATAGTCAATCCATGCCATACTTAGATTCTTCCCTTTCTTACAGTTCTCCACTATAACTTTATTTAACAACAAATGATCATTTGTGCTATATGACTTTCTTTTATTTCCCTTTTGTTCTACTGCCATAATTGAGTTTTCTTCTAAATGACTATAAACTCTGTCGATGTCAATCCCTATGTATAGTTTATATGTCGTCGGAAGACATGTTATTGGCCTATAATTTTTGGGGTAGCTTGCAGGTTCACTCTTAAGTAAGAGCATTGCTTTTCCTGTTGTTAACCGGTACGGTGCCTGTTCGGGGTGTGCATATAAATAGTTCTTACTCATGGCTAGATCCTCTTGTAAAGAAGTTAATACTTTAAGCCAAAAGTTAGGTACTGCATCTGGGCCTGGGGTTTTCCAATTAAAGGCTTTTCTCAACTTTGTTTCAATCTCTCTGGCTGTTATTTCATCCCATTTCATATCCTGTAACTTTAAACTTCTTATTCTTTCTTTTACTTCTATCCATTTAGCATCTTTATGTTCCACAGGATCTTCATAGATACTTCTCCAAAATGTATCTACTTCCTCTTTTTTCGGCGATCTGTCAATTCCTTTTACTTTATTTCCCAGTTCTCTATAAAACTGTTTTGGGTCATCAGTAAACTGCTTATTTTGTGCTTTTCCCTTATATTTATCTTCATATCTTCTGAGTCATTTGTTTTATCAAGCTTTTGACTTTTGGAGTTTTATTAACCTTCTGCAGTCTATTTCTCTCATTGTTCTTGATATATCTGTCTTTGTCCATTAAATCCAGCAACTCATCTCTTAACTCCTTTTCTTCCATACTGAGGTCACATCCCTTGTTTTCCATTTCCTGTGGGCATTCTATAGAAAGTCCTATAACATCTTCTTGTGGCACATTCTCTTCAATTTCATCCTGTGTCATCTGTTGTTTTGTTATATGGAAACTCACTGGCCTATCACTCATCAACATTGACTGCATCAGAGTTTCCACAGTTTCCTGTTCCTTTCCTTCTCGTATAGCTTCAAGTGAACTTTCATACTGGTTTCCTGTGGAAGGCTCCAAAATATCTTGATATGGCACCTGACCTATTGCTTCCTGTTTGACTGGTTTCCCCTTAATTTGGATATCCATTTCTCTATCCTGTTGTGGCGTTTTCAGCATTTGATTTTCTACACTGAATCCTTCTCTTTGCAGCTGTTCCGTTACCTCAGTTTCTATTTCTTTGACTTCTCCATTACTAATCTTTTTTTCTACTTTTACTTTTAGTCTTATTTTTTGTATTGTAAAGTTTTCCATATCTGGATTCCTTTGCCTATATTTTTCTTTAAATATCTTTGGTGCTGCTCTTTTTGTATTAGTTAGTTTTGCTTTCTCCTTTGCATAAGTATTACACCATATTAAATATCTTTTCCTTTCCCCTGTCCATATTTCTTCTTCATATGTCTCCTGATCTTATTGCTTTTTCTTATTCTGGGGGACTCACTCCATCATGCTGTGATGTAGTCTGTTTTAGACCTTCTACATTAAATCCTTCACTTCGCAGGCACACCATAACTTCAACTTCTATTTCTTTAACTTCTACTTTACTAATCATCTTTTCTACATTAAATTTTTGTGCTTTTAGTAATTTTATTTTGAAATTTTCCATATCTGGATGCCTTTGCCTTGTATTTTTCTTTTTGAAACTGTCTTCTGTATATTATTTAACTTGTCTTTCTCCTTTGCATAAATATTGCACAATATCAAATCTCTCTGTCTTTCCCATGTCCATATTTCTTTTTGATATTTTTCAAATATTTCTAGGTTTTGTTGTTTATATTTTCTCACATCCTCAGAGGCTTCTTTTTTCCAACGAGATCAAAGTTTTTTGATCTATATACTGTTTTTCAAAAATCTGTTGTATTAATGAAAGCAAATTTTTATTTGAAGCTTATGACAGTTTTTTTCCCGAAGAAGCATTTTTCTTTCCTCTAATTTCTCTCTTAATTGTTTTGTATATCTTGTGTCTGAAAATTCTGGGCTTTTTACATAATAGTAACAATACATCATTTATTTATTATCCTCAATAGTCCACTCTGTCTTCTTTATGGCTCTATTTGTCCAATCAATTTTTGTCATTTTTGTGGACTACTTCTTCCTTCTACAACGGGGGGGGGGGGCATCCTCCCCCTGAACCTGGCCTGGCCCCATTGTAGGGTTGTTTCCATATTTGAGGATTCTACACTATCATTTTTTTCAGTCTTGGCACCAGTGCACTTACCAGGATTGGGCACTTTTTTATCTTTTTTATTTTTGATTTACTTCTGTCCATGATATATAAATACAGTCTATATATCAGTGTCACCTTGGTGAGATTTTGTGAAAAACAGGGTCCACCTTGTGAAGGTACTCACCAAGACTTGAGGATGAATTCAATTTCAGCACTACTATGCTCCTTTGCTTGCTGACTTTTCATCTCTCCATCTGGACCCCTTTTCAGGATTCTACACTGTCATTTTTTCCAGTCCTGGCACCAGTGCGCCTACCAGGATTGGGCACATTTTTATCCTGGAACTTGTGCACCCAACTATCTTTTCTTATTTTTTATTTACTTTTGTCCATGATATATGCTATATAAATACAGTCTCTATATCAGTGTCGCCTTGGTGAGATTTTAAGAAAAACATGGTCCACCTCGTGAAGGTACACACCAAGACTTGAGGATGAATTCAGTTTCAGAACTACTACACTCATTTCCTTGCTGACTTTTCATCTCTCCATCAGGACCCCTGACAGTGTGTGTCATCTCCATTTCCTGTATACAACCTGCCAGTATCTGCCATCCACAAATCTTGCATACAACCTGCCAGCCTGTGCCCTAAACAGATCCTGCATACAACCCACATGCATTTCCCGTCCAGGGATCCTGTAAACATCCTGCCAGTGTGTGCCACCTACACATACTGTATATAAACTGCCAGTGTGTGCCAACTACAGATCCTGTATACAACCTGCCAGCATGTGCCATCCACAGATCCTGTATACAGTCTGCCAGTGTATGCTATCTACAGCTCCTGTATACAACCTGCCAGTGTGTGTCATCCACGGATCCTGCATATACTCTGCCAGTGTGTGCCATCTATGGATCCTGCATGCAACCTACCAGCATGTGCCATATACAGATCTTGTACACAGCCTGCCAGTGCGTGCCTTCCATGGATGCAGTATTCAGCCTGGCAGTGTGTGCTATTCACAGATCCTTTATACAAGCTGCCAGTGTGTACCATCCACAGATCCTGTATACAATTTGCCAGTATGTGCCATCCACTGATCTTATATACACCCTGTCAGCATGTGCCATTCAATGATGCTGTATATACCTTGCCAGTGTGTGCCACCAACAGAGCCAGTATACAACCTGCAAAAGTGTGCCATCCATAGATCATGCATACAGCCTGACAGCTAGTGCCATCCACAGATCCAGTATACAATCTGCCAGTGTGTGCCAACTACAGATCCTGCATACAACCTTCCAGAGTGTGTACCATCTAGAGATCTTGTGTTCAACTTGCAAACGTGTGCCTTCCACAGATTGTGTATACAAGCTGCTAGTGTTTGTCATCTACTGATCCAGAAAACATAACCTGCCAGTGTGTGCCATCTCCAGATCCTGTATACAGTCTGCCAGTATGTGACATCTACAGATCCTGTATACAACATGCCAGTGTGTGCCATTCACATATCCTGTATACAACCTGCTAGTGTGTGCCATCCATAGATCCTGTCTACAGCCTGTCAGAGGGTGCCATCTGGAGATCCTGTATACAGCCTGCCAGCAGGTGCCATCTACAAATCCTGTATACACTCTGCCAGCAAATATCATCCAGAGATCCTGTATACAATCTCACACTGTGTGCCATCTACAGATCCTGCACACAACCTGGCAGTGTTTGCCATCTACAGTTCCTGTATACAACCTGCAGGCATGTGCAATCCACACATCCTGTATACAATCTGCCAGTGTGTGTCATCTACAGATCTTGTACACAACCTACCAGTGTGTTCCATCTCCATTTCCTGTATACAACCTGCCAGTATCTGCCATCCACAAATCCTGCATATAACCTGCCACCATGTGCCCTATGTAGATCCTGCATACAACCTACCAGCATGTGCCATCCAGAGATCCTGTATACACCCTGCCAATGTGTGCCACCTACAAATCCTGTATATTAACCTGCCAGTGTGTGTCATATATGGATCCTGTATACAACCTGCCAGTGTGTGCCATCTACAGATCCTGCGCACAACCTGCCAATGTGTACCATCCACAGATGCTGTATACAACCTGCCACTTTGTGCCATCTGTAGATCCTGTATACAGCCTGCCAGCATATGACATCCAGAGATATTGTTTACAACCTGCTAGTGTGTGCCATGCACAAATCCCATATACAGCCTGACAATTTGTGCCATCTAAGGATCCTGTATACAACCTTCCAGTATGTGCCATCTACAGATCATGTATACAACCTCTTAGCATGTGCCATCCACACATCCTGTATATGTATACAACCTGCCTGCAAGTGCCATCTACACTTCCAGTATACAACCTGCCAGCATGAGCAATCCACAGATCCTATATATACCCTACCATCCTTCGATCCTGATCACAACCTGCTAATGTGTGCCATCCACAGATCTAGTATAGAACCTGCCAATGTGTGCCATCCAGAGATCCTGTATGCAAACTGCCAGTGTGTGACATCTGCAGTTCCTGTATACAACCTGCCAGTGTGTGCCATTCACAGATCTTATATACAACCTGTCAGTGTGTGCCATCTAGAGATCCTGTAAAAAGCCTGCCAAAGTATGCCATCTAGAGATCCGGTATACAGCCTGTCAGCATATGTCATTAACAGACCCTGTATACACTCTGCCAGCATGTGCCATCTACAGATCCTGTTTATAAACTGCTAGCATGTGCCATCCACAGATACTATATACAACCTGCCAGTGTGTGCCATTCACAGATCCTTCATACAGCCCTAGCAGCGTGTGCCATTTACAGATCCTTTATGCAGCCTGCCAGCATGTGCCATCCACAGATCCTTTATACAACCTGCCTGTGTCTGACATCCACAGATCCTGGATGCAACCTGCCAGCATGTGCCATCCAGAGATCCTGTGTGCACCTTGCCAGACTGTGCCATCTAGAGATCCTGTATACAACTTGCCTGCATGTGCCATCCACAGATACAGTACACAGCCTGCTAGTGTGTGCCATCCACAGATCCTGTATACAGCCTGCCAGTGTGTGCCATCCAACAATCGTGTATACATCCTGCCATAGTGTGCCATCCACAGATCCTGCATACAACCTGCCAGTGTGTGTCATCCTCAGATTCTGTATGCAACCTGCTAGCATGTGTTATCCACAGATCCTGTATACAACCTGTGAGCATGTGCCATGTACACTTCTTGTATACAACCTTCCAGTGTGTGCCATCTGCAGATTTTGTATACAACCTGCCAGAATGTGACATTCAGAGATCCTGTTTAGAACCTGCCAGTGTGTGGCACCCACCAATACCCTGTACAACCTGCCAATGTGTGCCATCTACAGATCCTGTATACATCTGTCCAGTGTGTGCAATCCATAAATCCTGTATATACGCTGCCAGTGTGTGCCATTTACAAATCCTGCATACAGCCTGCCAGCATGTGCCATATACAAATCCTGTGCATAACCTGCCAGTGTGTGCCTTCACAGAGGCTGTATACAACCTGCCAGCATGTGCTATTCACAGATCTTTTATACAAGCTGCCAGTGTGTGCCATCCACCAATCCTCTATACAACATTCATTGTGCACCATTGACTGATTTTATATGCACCCTGTCAGCATGTGTGCCATCCACAGATGTTGTATATAGCTTGCCAGCATGTGCTATCCACAAAGGCTGTTTACAACCTTTGAAAGTCTGCCACAGATCCTGTATACAATCTGCAAGTGTTTGCTGTGTATGGATCCTGCATACAAACTGCCAGTGTGTGCCATCTAGATATCCCGTGCACTTCTGTGAGTGTGCCATCCACAGATCATGTAGACAACGTGCCAGTGTGTGTCATCTACAGATCCTTTATACAACCTGCCAGTCATTCACAGATCCTGCATACAACCTGCCACTGTGTGCTATTTACAGATCCTGTATACAACCTGCCAGCTTGTTTTATCCACAGATCCTGTATACATCCTGCAAGCATGTGCCACCTACACTTATGGTATACAACCTGTCAGCATATGCCATCCACATATGCTGTATACAACCTGCCACTGTGTGCCATCTGCAGAACCTGTATACAACCTGCCAGCATATGACATCCACAGATCCTGTTTACAACCTGCTAGTGTGTGCCATACACTGATCCCATTATACACCCTGCCAATTTGTGCCATTTAGAGATACTGTATACAGCCTTCCAGTATGTGCCATCTACAGATCATGTATACAACCTGCCAGCATGTGCCATCCACACGTCCTGTATATGTATACAACCTGCCTGCAAGTGCCATCTACTCTTCCATTATACAACCTGCCAGCATATGCAATCCACAGATCCTATATGCAATCTACCAATGTGTGCCATCCATCGATCCTGTTTACAATCTGCTAATGGTTGCCCTCCATAGATCTAGTATAGAACCTGCCAATGTGTGCCATCTACAGATCCTGTATACAAACTGCCAGTGTGTGACATCTACAGTTCCTGTATACAACCTGCCAGTGTGTGCCATTCACAGATCTTGTATACAACCTGTCAGTGTGTGCCATCTAGAGATCCTGTATGCAGCCTGCCAGAGTGTGCCATCTAGTGATCCAGTATACAGCCTGCCAGCATATGCCATCAACAGATCCTGTATACACACTGCGAGCATGTGCCATCTACAGATCCTGTATATAACCTACTAGCATGTGCCATCCACAGATACTATATACAACCTGCTAGTGTTTGCCATCCACAGATCCTGCATACAACCCTGGCAGCGTGTGCCATCCACAGATCCTTTATACAACCTGCCAGTGTCTGACATTTACATATCCTGGATGCAACCTGCAGCATATGCTATCCAGAGATCCTGTGTGCACCCTGGCAGACTGTGCCATCTATAGATCCTGTATGCAACCTGCCTGCATGTGCCATCCACAGGTCCGGTACACAGCTTGCTAGTGTATGCCATACACAGATCCTGTATACAGCCTGCCAGTGTTTGCTATCCACCAATCCTGTATATAACCTGCCAGTATTTGCCATCCACAGATCCTGCATACAACCTGCCAGCATGCACCATCCACAGATCCTGTATGCAACCTCCTAGCTTGTGTTATCCACAGATCCTGTATGCAACCCGCTAGCTTGTGTTATCCACAGATCCTGTATACAACCTATGAGCATGTGCAATCTATACTTCTTGTATACAACCTGTCAGCATTTACCCTCCACAGATCCTGTATACAACCTGCCAGAGTGTGCCATCTGCAGGTTCTGTGTACAACCTGTCAGCATGTGACATTGAAGGATCCCATTTGCAACCTGCCAGTGTGTGGCACCCGCCGACCCCTATACAGCCTGCCAATATGTGCCATCTACAGATCCTGTTTACATCCTTCCAGTGTGTGCAATCCATAGATCCTGTATACACGCTGCCAGTGTGTGCCATCTACAGATCCTGCATACAACCTGCCAGCATGTGCCATATACAGATCCTGTATATAACCTGCCAGTGTGTGCCTTCCACAGATGCTGTATACAACCTTCGGTGTGCACCATCCACTGATCCTGTATGTACCCTGTCAGCATGTGCCATCCACAGATGCTGTATACAGCTTACCAGCATGTGCTATCCACAAAGGCTGTTTATAACCTGCAAAAGTGTGCCATCTGTAGATTGTGTATACAACCTTGAAGCGAGTGCCATTCACAGATCCTGTATACAACCTGCCAGTGTGTGCCATCTAGAGATCCCATGCACCACCTGCAAGAGTGTGACATCCACAGATCATGTATACAACCTGCCAGTGTGTGTCATCTACATATCCTGTATACAACCTGCCAGAGGGTGCCATCTCCAGATCCTGTATACAATCTACCAGACGTGACATCGACAATCCTGTATACAACCTGCCAGTGTCTGCTATTCCCAAATCCTGTTACAACCTGCCAATGTGTGCCATCTAGAGATTCTGTATACAACCATCCAGACTGTGCCTTGTAGAGATCCTGTATACAGCCTGTCAGCATGTGCCATCTACTGATCCTGTATACACTCTTCCAGCATGTGCCATCTTCAGATCCTGTATGCAACCTGCTTGCATGTGCCATCCAAAGATACTGTAGACAACCTGCCAGTGTGTGCCATCCACAGATCCTGCATACAACCCTCCCAGCATGTGCTATTCACATATCCTGTCTGCAGCCTGCCAGTGTGTGCCATCCACAGATCCTGTATACAACCTGCCTGCATGTTTCATCTACAGATCCTGTATACAACTTGCCAGTGTGTGCCACCTACAGATCCTGTATATAACCTGCCAGACTGTGTCATGCATGGATCCTGTCTACAACCTGCCAGTGTGTGCCATTGACAGATCCTGTATACAACTTGCCAATGTGTGCCATTCACAGATCCTGTGTACAACCTGCCAGTGCATGCCATCCAGAGATGCTGTGTACACCCAGCCAGAGTAGGTCACCTACAGATCCTGTATACAACCTGCCAGCATGTGCCATCTACAGATCCTGTATACAACCAGCCATGTGCCATCTACACTTCCTGTACACAAACTACAAGCATGTGCCATCCACAGATTCTGTATACAACCTGCCAGTGTGCACCATTGACAGATCCTTTATACAACTTACTAGAATGTGCCATCCACAGATACTGCATACAGACTGCTAGCGTGTGCCATCCACAGAACCTGTATACAAACTGCCATTTAAAAAATGATATGGTGCTGCTTACTGTGATGGATTTGAAGTCTTCATAAGACACTCAGTCTTGCTAGCTGGATTCTGCTGAAATCAAAGTTTGGTTATAGTTGCATTTACAGTCTTGTTGCACACAGAAGCTTGTAGAATGTACACTGATAAAATAATATACTTTGCAGAACCCAACTCAGAGCAGTATCAAATGACTTTTTTATAACAAATCACATGTACTAATGTTACAAGTTTTAGTTATTGTTCTACTTTACTTCTCAATCAGCATGGATGATTTACCATGCTGATTTGACAGCATTTACCTCAGGACAAATGTGTTCCTACCAATACCCCTAACATAACTGGATTATTACAAATCTTTATATACATTTTTAGTCATGCACACACATATACATTTCCTCTTGGTATTCTATTTTAGAGAATTGCTCGTCCTGTAGAAACAATACTGATTGTTGCAGATGCTGATGCAAATGCTGAATTAATAATGTTATTTATAAGCTTCCTTGTTTAACAATGTCCTGTCACATTTTTGCTGAATTTATAAGAGGCCAGCTTTCCTGACAGTGTAAATATCCTGTTTTTGTCTTTAGTATTCTATTTGGATCTTTGTATAAGACCATCTGTTTTTGTGCAAATGCTGATAAGTGTAGAAAAGCATGTTTTTAAGGAAACACCTTGTAACAGTGTCTTTAAAAAAGCAGATTTTACATTTTTTCTCTCACTGACAATGAAATGCTATACATCCTGTTTTTAAGTCTGTAAGGAAAGATGTCCATTCAGCAGATTTCTTATTTTCCAAGTCACAGTCATTTAGTATGGATGCTGATCACATATTGCTAAACTCTATTTCTACATTTAAGCACGCTTTATCTTATACCTTATTTATGTTGCATATTTGTAGCAAAGTTACATTCAACCTTAGTATAATGTTGAGCACACTCTAACAGTTCCCTTTTTTATTTTAAACCAGGAAAATAAATTCAGCATTATTTGATAATAATTTTTCATTATGACAATTAACAACAGTAACTTGACTAGCTTTTGCTAAGCAGACTTTAATACATGTAAATAATATGCAACCAAGCATTACAATAACAATAAAAGAAATTAAAAATACACCCCAGGATTCATGAAGCTCAGCTCAAGGACAGTGTTAGCCTTGTGCCAACCGTGCGGCGTAGAGATGGCACAGCAGCACCACATGCATATTAATAAACGTCCACATGCATAGGAAACATGCGTGAGTGCGGGGGGTGTGTCTAAGCACTGCACGGAGGCATGAACATGTCGGCTGTAGACGCACAACCTAAAATGCTGACTAGTTCAGCCAGCCTCTGATAATAATCACTCCTGTCAGTGTCCGTGGATACTGAAATGTATGCAAAGCATACAAGACAGTTTTGTGAACACCAAAATAAAAAGTAAACACAAAGGCACGTAGCTGAATATTGAGTCCCTCGAACAAAAGAGATTTAAAACCCCGTGCCTGTTTTCCATTGTAGTGTTGATTGTTATACCAAGTGGAAGCAAAATGCAGTGTGTTAGCGTGCAGCTGCCCTTTGCTAAGCCCAGCCCAATGGTTAGGGTTACCATCTGTCCCACTTTGTGAGGGACAGTCCCTCTCTGGGCAGTTGTGTCCTTACCAAAACTATTAAAAATGCTAAATGTCCTGCGATTGTAGGACATAATTATGTCCCATATTTTATGTAATAAAATAGTTAATTCTGTATGTAAAATACCTAAATGTTACAAGAAACAGAATAAGCAACTAAACTGCTACAACAATAAGCTTTCATTTAGGCATAATACTAAAGTACTATCCATTGTACTGACCGTGGGTATGTGTAGGCCTGTAAAATCTGATGTGTGTCCAGAAAATGTTCCAATCTGGTCATATGAAAAGGTGGCAACCCTACCAATGGTCAGAGCATTCGCTCAATATCTGCCCATATGCAGTCCAAGTTGTCCTTGTCTGGATGGCCCAAAGATGAATGGGTATTACCCGGATCTACCTACCATGTCATGAAAGATAAGTATTTGTGTGTACCTATGTGCATGAAGTACAGCATATGGAAGATCAAAAATGCTAGGGTAATCTTCACAACCATATTGGTACCAGAGATATGTAGTGTACACAATGTGTTCTGTTGACTGTGCCATGGGCCTCAACTAGAAAAGGAATGGATGGTTTGTGTGGAATCTGGGGATAGGGGGTGACAGTTAATGTAATAATTCGCCAAGGGGAGACTGGGTCAGATGCACAATAGGTGAACTGGAGGTGTACGAGGGAGCAGTGGGTGACTTAGAAAGAAAACCAAAGAACACACATTCACATCTGCAATACAACCTGACAGACCCTACTGTAGAACACAATCCCACAAACATATGAATATTAAAATGTGCGATACACATGTACAGAAACGTTACCAGCTCACACCCACAAAATGGTCTGACCTGAACTGAGCCATCCAACCCCAATACACCTGGATACATAATTGAATACCCATCATCCCCTCCACAGCCACCAAAACCAAACATACTTGGGCTGCTAGCTTGGCACAGCCATATTTGCACATAGTGAACCCTACTCATACCTAGTAGGCAGTCTCACCCTAGGCAGTCTCAGGATTGCAAACTATTTATCCCTTGCATATATTATATATGTGTGTCTCACTTTAAATGAAATTGATGTAATTTCCTGTTGAATAACATGTGATATGGAGATGGTGTCTTATTGGCACTTTGTGAGTGAGTCTATAGTATTTAAGTGATTTGAATTTTCTTTATTCTGTTAAAGTCTGATGAAGCGTTCTAAGCAACGTGAAAGCACTTACTTATTCGAATAAAGGAGTTTTTATGCTGAATGTGGTTTGCTTCGATAGTTGTGGTGTGTCTACCTCTCTTTTTTGATATATTTATATACACACACACACACACACACACACACACACACACACACACACACACACACACGCACACACACACACACACACACACACACACACACATATATATATATATATATATATATATATATATAGGTGCAGACATACATATACATACACACACACACACACACACACACACACATATATATATATATATGCACATATATGTACATATATAAATACATAAATACATATATATCTATATATATATATATATATATATATATATATATATATATATATATATGTGTGTGTGTGTGTGCATAGATATATAGAGATATACAGCTATGATAGGAAAAAAATATATATTCTCTTTTCCCACCTTTGCTGAACTAGATTAGTCCAGATTTCAGATTTTGCTGAATTCCTGACTGTGGTATAGTTTCCTATGTTGCCCATATCCTTACTTGGATAGGAGGAAGCTTCTCTGTTCACCAGTGACAGTGGGGAGCTTTGAGCGGCCTATCTGTCCCTGGAGGAGTGGTCTCAGCCCTGAAACTAGTAGCTTATTGGCCGCTCTAGGTCAATTCCTATCTCTTTCAGTTTCCCTGCTTTAGAACCCGCATTCATAGCCGGCCTTAGGTATAGGCCGACTAGGCGGCTGCCTAGGGCACCAATCTATCAGGGGCACTTTTCCAGTATTTATTTGGTGTAGGTAGACTAGGATGGAGGCACCAGGTAGTGTGGTGGGGCACCATGGAGCCCTTTTGCCTAGGGCACCAGTTGACCTAAGGCCGCTCCTGCCCACATTTGTGTGGTTTTGCACGATTTTGCGCATAGCGCAGCATTGGGCAGCGCTGCTTAAATGGGTTTAAACTATTCCCGGCTCCATAAAGTCTGCTCTTCACTTTTTCCCTTTGAACTGTTCTAAATCTCAAAGTAAGCACTCTATTTTCATTCTAAAACCCTGCAGTTGCTCGTATTAATAATCTTATAAGTAAGCACTAATAAACTAAAGCACTACACCCTCTTATACCTTTAAGTACTTGGCTCCCTATTGGTCCTTTTTGATCAGTCAAAAAGTAGTTCCTTATACTATTCTGAGATGTCCAAAAGTCAGTTTCGGGTTTACTCTCCAGTCCAGCTGGTGAATCTGGGAATCTTGAGGCAATGTTAGAACTGCCTTATGTACACAGACCATCCTCTCCTCCTCCCACCAAGCTCAAATATATGTGAGAGATGCAACTATATAGCCAAACTGGAGGCTGAGCTCTCTCAACCTAATACTGGAGCAGTCAGTCAGGAGGAGAAAGTAACCACACACACCAGAAATCCAGTCTCACATAGACCTATCGCAACAGAAAACCAAACGCATAAACACACAAAAACATACTCGGAGGCTCTAAATAAAAATCTGCCCAAGCAGCAGAGACCTCCAAAGCAGACATCCAAGCAACCGCTACCCCACAACAATACCCACGTATCATATAGTTCACAAAGTCAGTGTGCCACACAGTCACTGCCCTTAAGGCTAAACAACACACCTAATACACTTGTAATAGGTGACTTTATTGTCAGACACACTGATGTCCCACTCACCAGGCTGAACAAGGAGAAGGTCACTGTAAGCTGCCTGTCAGGTGCCAGGATCTGCCACATACCACAAGCACTCAGGTCACTCCACAGCAAGTACAAATATTGTCCATGTTGGTGTGAATGACCTGAGAAGTACCTCCCTAGACTACATGAAAAGAGACATAGAGGAGCTCTCTGATCATGTCGCCCAGGCTGGTATGACCCTGACCTTGAGTAGCATCTTACCCTCACCAAGAATGATGCCACAGTATAAAGACAATGATCAATTTTAACAATTGGCTAAAGTATTGGTGTCATTCAAAGGGGATCCAGTGTCTGTCAGCCTGGGATGACATGCTCGACAAGCCACGTTTCTTCACTAGGGACAGCTTGCCCCTGTCACCCCTGGGCTTTCGAATACTGGCTAAGGCTCTTGCCACCCTCATAGTGCCTTTTTTAGGCAAGGCTCAAAAGACAAACCCACCTCCATAGACAACACAAAGAAAAAGAAACTAAGGGTAATGCTGCTCAACGCCAGAAGTCTAAACCTCAAGATGCACGCACTCGAGGCTCTCCTCAGTATGGGGAATATTGATATCTGTGCAGTAACAGAAACCTGGTTCAAGGCTCCCGAGAGCACCCCAGCGCTACCAGGTTATACCTCATACCATGCTTTTCGGCCCCAAAACTCGGACCAAACCACAAAAGGAGGGGGAGTATCCATATTCATCAAAGATACCCACACCTCCAGGTTAGTGGCACTGCATGAAACATTGGAGACCATCCATGTGCAACTAAAAGTGGGAAAAACTGCCTTTCAGTTTGTAGCCTGTTACAGACCACCCTCCCAAACTCAGGAACCCCACTCGGCTTTCCTGAGAGCACTGGAGAATATGAAGGTCTCTCCAAACACCATTATATTGGGTGACTTCAACTACCCAAACATAGACTGGGAGCACTACTCAAGCCCCAACACCCTTGCCCAATGGTTCCTAGAATGTATAAACTCAAATGCTATGGAACAACTGGTCACCACTCCCACAAGAGGGGAAAACATATTGAACCTAATCATCACCAACATGGGGACTCTATGTTCCATACCAGAGGTATACCCCTCATTGGTAAGATCTGACCATAAATTAATCTCACTGGACATCCATATCCCGTCCCCACCCCCAGCCAAGGAAACCACGGTGAAGAACTTCTCAAAAGCAAATTTCACACTTCTCAAAACCGTGGTGGAATCCTTCAAAGCCCCCGGGCCAGTGGAAAATACAGCCCAAACCGCAGAATCCTTTACAAATGCTTTCTATGGACATATGCAGGAATGCATGGATCGTGCTATCCCAAATAAAACCAAGACTCATTCCTCCAAAGGCAGGAGACCTGTCTGGTGGACCCCAGCCATAAATGAGCTATACAACAGAAGGAGGAAGCTACTACATGATAGAGCAAAATTCCAAAAAGGGAAGGCATCTCTGATCAGTACTAGCAAGAAACTACAATCCCTCATAAAATCATCTAAGGCCAGCTTCGAAAGAAAAATTGCACAAGATGCTAAAGATAATCACAAGGCCTTCTTTAGTTATGTCAGGAACCTGGGTGGCAACTCCCAGATATGCTCTGAGTTAGTTCAAAATGACAAAAAATACACTGAACCCACAGACATTGCCAACATCCTGGCAGAAAGGTTCAGTGCAAACTTCTCCCCAACAGAGTGTAGCCTCCCTGACATCACAGATGCACAGGTGAGAGCTGCCCTCTCCAAAGCAAAAAGCACAGCATCAATGGGACCGGACAGTGTCCCGGGCTGCGTCTTACATGAACTCCAAGAAGAACTGAACCCTCACATAACGTCACTGTTCAACCTCAGCCTTACTACTGGATATGTACCCAAGGAATGGCATACAGCAACAGTGGTCCCACTCCACAAAGGTGGTGCCACAACAGACCCCGGAAACTATTGCCCTATAAGTCTGACTAGCCTGGTCTGCAAAGCTATGGAGTGTATCATCATGAAACTCATAAACAAAGACATTGGGAACCTCCAAACACTGGATCCTACCCAATTCGGCTTTGTTAAGGGCAGATCTTGCCTCTTGAACCTGGTTGACTTCTTTGAAACAGTCACTAAGGCCATAGATGAAAGGAAGGTAGTCCACACAGCCTATCTGGACCTCGCAAAAGTCTTCGACACAATACCCCACTCAGGCATCATAAATAAGCTCAAAATAAATGCCAGGAACCAAAATGCAAAGAACAAGGCAGGAAACCACTGGATAAACACTTTATATAAGTAAAGCTTTCGGATACAATCCTTTCTCAATACAAAACAATGCATAGAACCAGCTCTTTATATATAGGTCCAAATATATCACATGACATGCAGCCAAAATCACATGATATGTCATCCAAATCACAAAAACATTTTAAAGAAACATTTTAAAAAAACTTTTTAAAAAACTTAATACAAAAACTTGAAATACTTTAATAAAACTTTAAAAAAATATATATATATAAAACTTCAGGCTAAGAGAGATTAGCTCTACTTAATTTAATTAAAATAGGTTTGAGACTGACTTGGCTATTCAAGCCTGGTTTTGAATCACTCAAAAGTCTCAAGATCCATTCATATTCTTTAATTTCTAAGTGATTATTTAGGTCCCCTCCCCTAGGTGTAGGTGTAACGTAGTCAGTAATTCTAAACCTAAAAAAGTGCTGCTGACCAAATTCCTCTATATGTTTGAATAGTGCATTCCTGTCATAGCATCTCCTAATTTCTGACTTATGTTCAGTCATCCTGTCCTTAAGCCTGCAGGTGGTTTTGCCTACATAGAAAGCATTACATGCCTGGCAGGTAGCCAAGTAAACCACATGGGTAGTAATACATGTACCTGCTACTCTAAAACTAAATGTCCTACCATTGATAGGATGCACAAACGTATCATTTTCTGTACTACAAATGTCATCACAGCAAGAACAGTTGTGACATTTGTGAGTACCATATTTCACTATAGTAGATACAGGTGTAGTCCTCTCAAAGTCCTTGTAGCATAGTGAACTCTTAAGGGTCCTCATATTCTTATAAGAGAAATTGGGTTTAGGTCCCAATAAACTTCTTAGTTCATCTGATGCCATCAAGATGACCCAATTATCAGATATAATTTTTCTAACAGCGGGTGTCCTTAAATTATATGTAGTTACATATCTAATAGGTGCTACAGATGTTTGTTTGCACCTAGAGTCAATACTAACAACATCCTCATACAAAACTGGTTTAAATAAAGTCCGCCTATCTTCCCTAATCTTAATGACCTGTTCATAAAGTAGAGATCTATCATACCCACTAAGCAAGAAATCATTAACCATCTCATTTAATTGTACTTCAAAGCAGTCATCGTTGGTATTAAGCCTACTGAGTCTGCAAAATTGAGATTTAACAGTACTTCTAAATATGTGAGGTGCATGCATGCTTGTGGCATAAGTGTATCTACCTGAACAAACTTCTTTCCTAAAGATACTAGTTTGTAATGTATCTCCAGCAAGATCTAACTTCAAATCCAAAAATGTAATAGAAGTTTCAGATACTGTCATCTTAAACTTTAGAAAAGTAGATGCAGAGTTTAGATATTCCAGAAATTTTTCAAGATCCTCATGGCTACCTTTCCAAAGTAGGAGGCAGTCATCTACTGAGCGTTGAAAAATGTGATATTACTTTTAAATGGGTTCCCATCACCAAACAAATGCGTTCTTTCCCACTGATAGAGTATCAGGTTGGCATAAGTATTGGCTACAGAGGTACCCATAGCCACCCCTGTAAGTTGTAAATATGTGGAGCCATTAAAAGGAAGATGTTGTTTTCAATGTAACATCCATAAGGCTGCAGATAATTTCAACTTTGTTGGGATTATCACATGTATGTGTCCACAACAATTCTCTTAAGAGCTCCAGGCCTATATCATTAGGAATAACGGTGAAGAGTGATACAATGTCCAAAGAAACTAAAAGATACTTATTGTTAACTAAAGAAGCTTTTCTTTATCCATCCATCCCCTTAATTTCTGTAATAAATCAAAGCTATCTTTAATGATAGAATCACATTTAGCCAGGTATGGAAGCAGTTGCCCATGTAGATAAATCGAGATGGGTTCTGTAACAACCCGCACCAGAGACAATAGGTCTCATAGGTGGATCTAGCTTAGATTTATGAATTTTGGGGAGACCATAGAGATGTGGTATAACTGGACAAGTAACAGTGAGATAATTAAATAACTCAAGATCTATATCACCACTCAATTGCAAATCATACACAACCATGTTTACATATGCAACACTTTTTTTCACATCCAGACTGGTAATGCATTTAAAAGCTTTAGTGTCTTGTAGTAACTTAAACATAGAATCCATATAATCAACTCGGTTCATAAGAACCGCAGCACCTCCTTTATCAGCCTGTTTTATAATTATATCTTTACAGGACTGTAAGCTCTTCAAAGCCTTAAATTCACCATAATCTAAAATCTTTTTTTCTTTCTGGTAGATGGATTAAATAACTGCCTGATATGAATTTCACAAATATCATGAAATGCTTTAACCACTGGAGTACTGGTGGGTACAAACATACCACGTCGTTTGTTACCCCCCCCCCCCCCCAGTAGCTTCAGAACCACCAAATAGCAGTTTTAAATTTAAAAGTCTGGAGAAGATTTTTAAATCAGTTAATGCTGATACTAAATTTTCTTCACAGCAAGGGATGAAATTCAGGCCCTTTGAAAACAATGAATAATGAGTGTCATCTAACTCTATCGCTGATAGATTCAACGTGCCTCGGATAACTTGCGGCTCTGTTTCCCCAGTCCTAAAGGGCTCTCACTTTTTCTTTTATTAGACATACCTGACTGCAGCACCGGGGAACCTCTGTGCTGCAATATACGTTCCTTAACTGTCTCTGGGCGCTCTAACTGGAAGCGCTTATTAGAAAAGTTTGTAAAGTTAAGTGTTGACTGCTGTGTTTTCTTCATAGACGCGTTCTGAACGCCATCAATCGATTGCGACGTAGCACTTCTTCCCTCAGTACTGGTTTCCATATTTACTTGACGTAACGACATCTGGACCAAACTATTAGCTTCCAGGGACAGGGGGTGTTCTTCTACGAGTGAGACAGACGAGCCAGCTGCATTAGGTGCAATTTGATGAAAATCATCTAAAGTATCAAGGGTATTTTTATTCAGCGTCTTAGGTTGGACATTAGTTTTAATAACAACGTTCTCCTTAGGCCAAGAGAAGATATTACCCTTATTAAAATTGTTTATATCGCGCCACAGTTTTCGCTTCTTGGTCGCTTCCATCCTTCCATCAAGTGTGTGTATTCTTTCCATCATACGCTGATAGTCATCCGACATGGCAGTAAACACAGGCATGTTAAGTAGAGTACTTTCAAGGGTAAAAATCTCCTTTTTAAGGTCCTCTTCGACTTTGGTGAAAAAGTCATTCATCAAACACATACAATCAATACTGAGTTTGATATTCAGCTGCTGCCATCTCTTTAACAAATCAGGGTAAGCGTTCCCATACGAGGGCATTTTTAAAATTCTGAGCCCCCTGGGAACAATACCCTTGTCAATGTATGCTAAAAAGCTAAAGCGCTGCCACTGCAGATGCTTAAAAGTATGTAATTTTCTTTCTAGCATTTGCAAAGTCTTAGTATATTCCACAGTACCTTCTGTATTTGAGGTTGTAGAGTCCATATTTGCAGAATTAAAGGGCTCAATATAGCCCAATAAGGGATTCTTCTCTATGTTAATAAGAGTCTTAAGAGAGCTTGTTGGAGCTGCCATGATAGCTAGTAGGCTGCAAAGTAGTTGATTTATTACAGAAAGTAAGGGGATGGATGGATAAAGAAAAAGCTTCTTTAGTTAACAATAAGTATCTTTTAGTTTCTTTGGACATTGTATCACTCTTCACCGTTATTCCAAAAATATTATAGGCCTGGAGCTCTTAAGAGAATTGTTGTGGACACATACATGTGATAATCCCAACAAAGTTGAAATTATCTGCAGCCTTATGGATGTTACATTGAAAAACAACATCTTCCTTTTTAATGGCTCCACATATTTACAACTTACAGGGGTGGCTATGGGTACCTCTGTAGCCAATACTTATGCCAACCTGATACTCTATCAGTGGGAAACAATGCATTTGTTTGGTGATGGGAACCCATTTAAAAGTAATATCACATTTTTTCAACGCTTCGTAGATGACTGCCTCCTACTTTGGAAAGGTAGCCATGAGGATCTTGAAAAATTTCTGGAATATCTAAACTCTGCATCTACTTTTCTAAAGTTTAAGATGACAGTATCTGAAACTTCTATTACATTTTTGGATTTGAAGTTAGATCTTGCTGGAGATACATTACAAACTAGTATCTTTAGGAAAGAAGTTTGTTCAGGTAGATACACTTATGCCACAAGCATGCATGCACCTCACATATTTAGAAGTACTGTTAAATCTTAATTTTGCAGACTCAGTAGGCCTAATACCGACAATGACTGCTTTGAAGTACAATTAAATGAGATGGTTAATGATTTCTTGCTTAGTGGGTATGATAGATCTCTACTTTATGAACAGGTCATTAAGATTAGGGAAGATAGGCGGACTTTATTTAAACCAGTTTTGTATGAGGATGTTGTTAGTATTGACTCTAGGTGCAAACAAACATCTGTAGCACCTATTAGACATGTAACTACATATAATTTAAGGACACCCGCTGTTAGAAAAATTATATCTGATAATTGGGTCATCTTGATGGCATCAGATGAACTAAGAAGTTGATTGGGACCTAAACCCAATTTCTCTTATAGGAATATGAGGACCCTTAAGAGTTCACTATGCTACAAGGACTTTGAGAGGACTACACCTGTATCTACTATAGTGAAATATGGTACTCACAAATGTCACAACTGTTCTTGCTGCGATGACATTTGTAGTACAGAAAATGATACGTTTGTGCATCCTATCAATGGTAGGACATTTAGTTTTAGAGTAGCAGGTACATGTATTACTACCCATGTGGTTTACTTGGCTACCTGCCAGGCATGTAATGCTTTCAATATAGGCAAAACCACCCGCAGGCTTAAGGACAGGATGACTGAACATAAGTCAGAAATTAGGAGATGCTATGACAGGAATGCACTATTCAAACATATAGAGGAATTTGGTCAGCAGCACTTTTTTAGGTTTAGAATTATTGACCACGTTACACCTACACCTAGGGGAGGGGACCTAAATAATCACTTAGAAATTAAAGAATATGAATGGATCTTGAGACTTATGAGTGATTCAAAACCAGGCTTGAATAGCCAAGTCAGTCTCAAACCTATTTTAGTTAAATTAAGTAGAGCTAATCTCTCTTAGCCTGAAGTTTTATATATATATATATATTTTTTTTAAAAGTTTTATTAAAGTATTTCAAGTTTTTGTATTAAGTTTTTTAAAAAGTTTTTTTAAAATATTTCTTTAAAATGTTTTTGTGATTTGGATGACATATCATGTGATTTTGGCTGCATGTCATGTGATATATTTGGACCTATATATAAAGAGCTGGTTCTATGCATTGTTTTGTATTGAGAAAGGATTGTATCCGAAAGCTTTACTTATATAAAGTGTTTATCCAGTGGTTTCCTGCCTTGTTCTTTGCATTTTGATTCCTGGCGTTTATTTTCTGCAATTCCTTGTCCTGCCTTTGGGAGACTGTGTTAAGGTCTACTTTGCAGCCTACTAGCTATCATGGCAGCTCCAACAAGCTCTCTTAAGACTCTTATTAACATAGAGAAGAATCTCTTATTGGGCTATATTGAGCCCTTTAATTCTGCAAATATGGACTCTACAACCTCAAATACAGAAGGTACTGTGGAATATACTAAGACTTTGCAAATGCTAGAAAGAAAATTACATACTTTTAAGCATCTGCAGTGGCAGCGCTTTAGCTTTTTAGCATACATTGACAAGGGTATTGTTCCCAGGGGGCTCAGAATTTTAAAAATGCCCTCGTATGGGAACGCTTACCCTGATTTGTTAAAGAGATGGCAGCAGCTGAATATCAAACTCAGTATTGATTATATGTGTTTGATGAATGACTTTTTCACCAAAGTCGAAGAGGACCTTAAAAAGGAGACTTTTACCCTTGAAAGTACTCTACTTAACATGCCTGTGTTTACTGCCATGTCGGATGACTATCAGCGTATGATGGAAAGAATACACACACTTGATGGAAGGATGGAAGCGACCATGAAGCGAAAGCTGTGGCGCGATATAAACGATTTTAATAAGGGTAATATCTTCTCTTGGCCTAAGGAGAACGTTGTTATTAAAACTAATGTCCAACCTAAGACACTGATTAAAAATACCCTTGATACTTTAGATGATTTTCATCAAATTGCACCTAATGCAGCTGGCTCGTCTGTCTCACTCGTAGAAGAACGCCCCCTGTCCCTGGAAGCTAATAGTTTGGTCCAGACGTCATTACGTCAAGTAAATATGGAAACCAGTACTGAGGGAAGAAGTGCTACATCGCAATCGATTGATGGCGTTCAGAACGCGTCTATGAAGAAAACACAGCAGTCAACACTTAACTTTACGAACTTTTCTAATAAGCGCTTCAAGTTAGAGCGCCCAGAGACAGTTAAGGAACGTATATTGCAGCACAGAGGTTCCCCGGTGCTGCAGTCAGGTATGTCTAATAAAAGAAAAAGTGAGAGCCCTTTAGGACTGGGGAAACAGAGCCGCAAGTTATCCGAGGCATGTTGAATCTATCAGCGATAGAGTTAGATGACACTCATTATTCATTGTTTTCAAAGGGCCTGAATTTCATCCCTTGCTGTGAAGAAAATTTTGTATCAGCATTAACTGATTTAAAAATCTTCTCCAGACTTTTAAATTTAAAACTGCTATTTGGTGGTTCTGAAGCTACTGGGGGGGGGGGGTAACAAACGACGTAGTACGTTTGTACCCACCAGTACTCCAGTGGTTAAAGCATTTCATGATATTTGTGAAATTCATATCAGGCAGTTATTTAATCCATTTACCAGAAAGAAAAGAAGATTTAATTTAGATTATGGTGAATTTAAGGCTTTGAAGAGCTTACAGTCCTGTAAAGATATAATTATAAAACAGGCTGATAAAGGAGGTGCTGTGGTTCTTATGAACCGAGTTGATTATATGGATTCTATGTTTAAGTTACTACAAGACACTAAAGCTTTTAAATGCATTACCAGTCTGGATGTGAAAAAAAGTGTTGCATATGTAAACATGGTTGTGTATGATTTGCAATTGAGTGGTGATATAGATCTTGAGTTATTTAATTATCTCACTGTTACTTGTCCAGTTATACCACATCTCTATGGTCTCCCCAAAATTCATAAATCTAAGCTAGATCAACCTATGAGACCTATTGTCCCTGGTGCGGGTTGGGTTACAGAACCCATCTCGATTTATC
The DNA here is from genome assembly GCF_019279795.1 of Protopterus annectens. Classification (NCBI taxonomy): domain Eukaryota; kingdom Metazoa; phylum Chordata; order Ceratodontiformes; family Protopteridae; genus Protopterus; species Protopterus annectens. The sequence continues at coordinate 1,706,082,219 of NC_056726.1, read as the reverse complement.
TACATGGGCAACTGCTTCCATACCTGGCTAAATGTGATTCTATCATTAAAGATAGCTTTGATTTATTACAGAAATTAAGGGGATGGATGGATAAAGAAAAAGCTTCTTTAGTTAACAATAAGTATCTTTTAGTTTCTTTGGACATTGTATCACTCTTCACCGTTATTCCTAATGATATAGGCCTGGAGCTCTTAAGAGAATTGTTGTGGACACATACATGTGATAATCCCAACAAAGTTGAAATTATCTGCAGCCTTATGGATGTTACATTGAAAAACAACATCTTCCTTTTTAATGGCTCCACATATTTACAACTTACAGGGGTGGCTATGGGTACCTCTGTAGCCAATACTTATGCCAACCTGATACTCTATCAGTGGGAAAGAACGCATTTATTTGGTGATGGGAACCCATTTAAAAGTAATATCACATTTTTTCAACGCTTCGTAGATGACTGCCTCCTACTTTGGAAAGGTAGCCATGAGGATCTTGAAAAATTTCTGGAATATCTAAACTCTGCATCTACTTTTCTAAAGTTTAAGATGACAGTATCTGAAACTTCTATTACATTTTTGGGTTTGAAGTTAGATCTTGCTGGAGATACATTACAAACTAGTATCTTTAGGAAAGAAGTTTGTTCAGGTAGATACACTTATGCCACAAGCATGCATGCACCTCACATATTTAGAAGTACTGTTAAATCTCAATTTTGCAGACTCAGTAGGCTCAATACCGACAATGACTGCTTTGAAGTACAATTAAATGAGATGGTTAATGATTTCTTGCTTAGTGGGTATGATAGATCTCTACTTTATGAACAGGTCATTAAGATTAGGGAAGATAGGCGGACTTTATTTAAACCAGTTTTGTATGAAGATGTTGTTAGTATTGACTCTAGGTGCAAACAAACATCTGTAGCACCTATTAGACATGTAACTACATATAATTTAAGGACACCCGCTGTTAGAAAAATTATATCTGATAATTGGGTCATCTTGATGGCATCAGATGAACTAAGAAGTTTATTGGGACCTAAACCCAATTTCTCTTATAAGAATATGAGGACCCTTAAGAGTTCACTATGCTACAAGGACTTTGAGAGGACTACACCTGTATCTACTATAGTGAAATATGGTACTCACAAATGTCACAACTGTTCTTGCTGCGATGACATTTGTAGTACAGAAAATGATACGTTTGTGCATCCTATCAATGGTAGGACATTTAGTTTTAGAGTAGCAGGTACATGTATTACTACCCATGTGGTTTACTTGGCTACCTGCCAGGCATGTAATGCTTTCTATGTAGGCAAAACCACCCGCAGGCTTAAGGACAGGATGACTGAACATAAGTCAGAAATTAGGAGATGCTATGACAGGAATGCACTATTCAAACATATAGAGGAATTTGGTCAGCAGCACTTTTTTAGGTTTAGAATTATTGACCACGTTACACCTACACCTAGGGGAGGGGACCTAAATAATCACTTAGAAATTAAAGAATATGAATGGATCTTGAGACTTATGAGTGATTCAAAACCAGGCTTGAATAGCCAAGTCAGTCTCAAACCTATTTTAGTTAAATTAAGTAGAGCTAATCTCTCTTAGCCTGAAGTTTTATATATATATATATATTTTTTTTTTAAAAGTTTTATTAAAGTATTTCAAGTTTTTGTATTAAGTTTTTTAAAAAGTTTTTTTAAAATGTTTCTTTAAAATGTTTTTGTGATTTGGATGACATATCATGTGATTTTGGCTGCATGTCATGTGATATATTTGGACCTATATATAAAGAGCTGGTTCTATGCATTGTTTTGTATTGAGAAAGGATTGTATCCGAAAGCTTTACTTATATAAAGTGTTTATCCAGTGGTTTCCTGCCTTGTTCTTTGCATTTTGGTTCCTGGCGTTTATTTTCTGCAATTCCTTGTCCTGCCTTTGGGAGACTGTGTTAAGGTCTACTTTGCAGCCTACTAGCTATCATGGCAGCTCCAACAAGCTCTCTTAAGACTCTTATTAACATAGAGAAGAATCCCTTATTGGGCTATATTGAGCCCTTTAATTCTGCAAATATGGACTCTACAACCTCAAATACAGAAGGTACTGTGGAATATACTAAGACTTTGCAAATGCTAGAAAGAAAATTACATACTTTTAAGCATCTGCAGTGGCAGCGCTTTAGCTTTTTAGCATACATTGACAAGGGTATTGTTCCCAGGGGGCTCAGAATTTTAAAAATGCCCTTGTATGGGAACGCTTACCCTGATTTGTTAAAGAGATGGCAGCAGCTGAATATCAAACTCAGTATTGATTATATGTGTTTGATGAATGACTTTTTCACCAAAGTCGAAGAGGACCTTAAAAAGGAGATTTTTACCCTTGAAAGACCTCTACTTAACATGCCTGTGTTTACTGCCATGTCGGATGACTATCAGCATATGATGGAAAGAATACACACATTTGATGGAAGGATGGAAGCGACCAAGAAGCGAAAGCTGTGGCGCGATATAAACGATTTTAATAAGGGTAATATCTTCTCTTGGCCTAAGGAGAACGTTGTTATTAAAACTAATGTCCAACCTAAGACACTGAATAAAAATACCCTTGATACTTTAGATGATTTTCATCAAATTGCACCTAATGCAGCTGGCTCATCTGTCTCACTCGTAGAAGAACGTCCCTGTCCCTGGAAGCTAATAGTTTGGTCCAGACGTCATTACGTCAAGTAAATATGGAAACCAGTACTGAGGGAAGAAGTGCTACGTCGCAATCGATTGATGGCATTCAGAATGCGTCTATGAAGAAAACACAGCAGTCAACACTTAACTTTACGCACTTTTCTAATAAGCACTTCCAGTTAGAGCGCCCAGAGACAGTTAAGGAACGTATATTGCAGCACAGAGGTTCCCCGGTGCTGCAGTCAGGTATGTCTAATAAAAGAAAAAGTGAGAGCCCTTTAGGACTGGGGAAACAGAGCCGCAAGTTATCCGAGGCACGTTGAATCTATCAGCGATAGAGTTAGATGACACTCATTATTCATTGTTTTCAAAGGGCCTGAATTTCATCCCTTGCTGTGAAGAAAATTTAGTATCAGCATTAACTGATTTAAAAATCTTCTCCATACTTTTAAATTTAAAACTGCTATTTGGTGGTTCTGAAGCTACTGGGGGGGGGGGGTAACAAACGACGTGAACGCTTTGTACCCACCAGTACTCCAGTGGTTAAAGCATTTCATGATATTTGTGAAATTCATATCAGGCAGTTATTTAATCCATTTACCAGAAAGAAAAGAAGATTTAATTTAGATTATGGTGAATTTAAGGCTTTGAAGAGCTTACAGTCCTGTAAAGATATAATTATAAAACAGGCTGATAAAGGAGGTGCTGTGGTTCTTATGAACCGAGTTGATTATATGGATTCTATGTTTAAGTTACTACAAGACACTAAAGCTTTTAAATGCATTACCAGTCTGGATGTGAAAAAAAGTGTTGCTTATGTAAACATGGTTGTGTATGATTTGCAATTGAGTGGTGATATAGATCTTGAGTTATTTAATTATCTCACTGTTACTTGTCCAGTTATACCACATCTCTATGGTCTCCCAAAATTCATAAATCTAAGCTAGATCCACCTATGAGACCTATTGTCTCTGGTGCGGGTTGGGTTACAGAACCCATCTCGATTTATCTACATGGGCAACTGCTTCCATACCTGGCTAAATGTGATTCTATCATTAAAGATAGCTTTGATTTATTACAGAAATTAAGGGGATGGATGGATAAAGAAAAAGCTTCTTTAGTTAACAATAAGTATCTTTTAGTTTCTTTGGACATTGTATCACTCTTCACCGTTATTCCTAATGATATAGGCCTGGAGCTCTTAAGAGAATTGTTGTGGACACATACATGTGATAATCCCAACAAAGTTGAAATTATCTGCAGCCTTATGGATGTTACATTGAAAAACAACATCTTCCTTTTTAATGGCTCCACATATTTACAACTTACAGGGGTGGCTATGGGTACCTCTGTAGCCAATACTTATGCCAACCTGATACTCTATCAGTGGGAAAGAATGCATTTGTTTGGTGATGGGAACCCATTTAAAAGTAATATCACATTTTTTCAACGCTTCGTAGATGACTGCCTCCTACTTTGGAAAGGTAGCCACGAGGATCTTGAAAAATTTCTGGAATATCTAAACTCTGCATCTACTTTTCTAAAGTTTAAGATGACAGTATCTGAAACTTCTATTACATTTTTGGGTTTGAAGTTAGATCTTGCTGGAGATACATTACAAACTACAAACTAGTATCTTTAGGAAAGAAGTTTGTTCAGGTAGATACACTTATGCCACAAGCATGCATGCACCTCACATATTTAGAAGTACTGTTAAATCTCAATTTTGCAGACTCAGTAGGCTTAATACCGACAATGACTGCTTTGAAGTACAATTAAATGAGATGGTTAATGATTTCTTGCTTAGTGGGTATGATAGATCTCTACTTTATGAACAGGTCATTAAGATTAGGGAAGATAGGCGGACTTTATTTAAACCAGTTTTGTATGAGGATGTTGTTAGTATTGACTCTAGGTGCAAACAAACATCTGTAGCACCTATTAGACATGTAACTACATATAATTTAAGGACACCCGCTGTTAGAAAAATTATATCTGATAATTGGGTCATCTTGATGGCATCAGATGAACTAAGAAGTTTATTGGGACCTAAACCCAATTTCTCTTATAAGAATATGAGGACCCTTAAGAGTTCACTATGCTACAAGGACTTTGAGAGGACTACACCTGTATCTACTATAGTGAAATATGGTACTCACAAATGTCACAACTGTTCTTGCCATGATGACATTTGTAGTACAGAAAATGATACGTTTGTGCATCCTATCAATGGTAGGACATTTAGTTTTAGAGTAGCAGGTACATGTATTACTACCCATGTGGTTTACTTGGCTACCTGCCAGGCATGTAATGCTTTCTATGTAGGCAAAACCGCCCGCAGGCTTAAGGACAGGATGACTGAACATAAGTCAGAAATTAGGAGATGCTATGACAGGAATGCACTATTCAAACATATAGAGGAATTTGGTCAGCAGCACTTTTTTAGGTTTAGAATTATTGACCACGTTACACCTACACCTAGGGGAGGGGACCTAAATAATCACTTAGAAATTAAAGAATATGAATGGATCTTGAGACTTATGAGTGATTCAAAACCAGGCTTGAATAGCCAAGTCAGTCTCAAACCTATTTTAGTTAAATTAAGTAGAGCTAATCTCTCTTAGCCTGAAGTTTTATATATATATATATATATATATTTTTTAAAAGTTTTATTAAAGTATTTCAAGTTTTTGTATTAAGTTTTTTAAAAAGTTTTTTTAAAATGTTTCTTTAAAATGTTTTTGTGATTTGGATGACATATCATGTGATTTTGGCTGCATGTCATGTGATATATTTGGACCTATATATAAAGAGCTGGTTCTATGCATTGTTTTGTATTGAGAAAGGATTGTATCCGAAAGCTTTACTTATATAAAGTGTTTATCCAGTGGTTTCCTGCCTTGTTCTTTGCATTTTGGTTCCTGGCGTTTATTTTCTGCAATTCCTTGTCCTGCCTTTGGGAGACTGTGTTAAGGTCTACTTTGCAGCCTACTAGCTATCATGGCAGCTCCAACAAGCTCTCTTAAGACTCTTATTAACATAGAGAAGAATCCCTTATTGGGCTATATTGAGCCCTTTAATTCTGCAAATATGGACTCTACAACCTCAAATACAGAAGGTACTGTGGAATATACTAAGACTTTGCAAATGCTAGAAAGAAAATTACATACTTTTAAGCATCTGCAGTGGCAGCGCTTTAGCTTTTTAGCATACATTGACAAGGGTATTGTTCCCAGGGGGTTCAGAATTTTAAAAATGCCCTCGTATGGGAACGCTTACCCTGATTTGTTAAAGAGATGGCAGCAGCTGAATATCAAACTCAGTATTGATTATATGTGTTTGATGAATGACTTTTCACCAAAGTCGAAGAGGACCTTAAAAGGAGATTTTTACCCTTGAAAGTACTCTACTTAACATGCCTGTGTTTACTGCCATGTCGGATGACTATCAGCGTATGATGGAAAGAATACACACACTTGATGGAAGGATGGAAGCGACCAAGAAGCGAGCTGTGGCCGATATAAACGATTTTAATAAGGGTAATATCTTCTCTTGGCCTAAGGAGAACGTTGTTATTAAAACTAATGTCCAACCTAAGACACTGAATAAAAATACCCTTGATACTTTAGATGATTTTCATCAAATTGCACCTAATGCAGCTGGCTCGTCTGTCTCACTCGTAGAAGAATGCCCCCTGTCCCTGGAAGCTAATAGTTTGGTCCAGACGTCATTACGTCAAGTAAATATGGAAACCAGTACTGAGGGAAGAAGTGCTACGTCGCAATCGATTGATGGCGTTCAGAACGCGTCTATGAAGAAAACACAGCAGTCAACACTTAACTTTACAAACTTTTCTAATAAGCGCTTCCAGTTAGAGCGCCCAGAGACAGTTAAGGAATGTATATTGCAGCACAGAGGTTCCCCGGTGCTGCAGTCAGGTATGTCTAATAAAAGAAAAAGTGAGAGCCCTTTAGGACTGGGGAAACAGAGCCGCAAGTTATCTGAGGCACGTTGAATCTATCAGCGATAGAGTTAGATGACACTCATTATTCATTGTTTTCAAAGGGCCTGAATTTCATCCCTTGCTGTGAAGAAAATTTAGTATCAGCATTAACTGATTTAAAAATCTTCTCCAGACTTTTAAATTTAAAACTGCTATTTGGTGGTTCTGAAGCTACTGGGGGGGGGGGGGTAACAAACGACGTAGTACGTTTGTACCCACCAGTACTCCAGTGGTTAAAGCATTTCATGATATTTGTGAAATTCATATCAGGCAGTTATTTAATCCATCTACCAGAAAGAAAAGAAGATTTAATTTAGATTATGGTGAATTTAAGGCTTTGAAGAGCTTACAGTCCTGTAAAGATATAATTATAAAACAGGCTGATAAAGGAGGTGCTGTGGTTCTTATGAACCGAGTTGATTATATGGATTCTATGTTTAAGTTACTACAAGACACTAAAGCTTTTAAATGCATTACCAGTCTGGATGTGAAAAAAAGTGTTGCATATGTAAACATGGTTGTGTATGATTTGCAATTGAGTGGTGATATAGATCTTGAGTTATTTAATTATCTCACTGTTACTTGTCCAGTTATACCACATCTCTATGGTCTCCCCAAAATTCATAAATCTAAGCTAGATCCACCTATGAGACCTATTGTCTCTGGTGCGGGTTGGGTTACAGAACCCATCTCGATTTATCTACATGGGCAACTGCTTCCATACCTGGCTAAATGTGATTCTATCATTAAAGATAGCTTTGATTTATTACAGAAATTAAGGGGATGGATGGATAAAGAAAAAGCTTCTTTAGTTAACAATAAGTATCTTTTAGTTTCTTTGGACATTGTATCACTCTTCACCGTTATTCCTAATGATATAGGCCTGGAGCTCTTAAGAGAATTGTTGTGGACACATACATGTGATAATCCCAACAAAGTTGAAATTATCTGCAACCTTATGGATGTTACATTGAAAAACAACATCTTCCTTTTTAATGGCTCCACATATTTACAACTTACAGGGGTGGCTATGGGTACCTCTGTAGCCAATACTTATGCCAACCTGATACTCTATCAGTGGGAAAGAACGCATTTGTTTGGTGATGGGAACCCATTTAAAAGTAATATCACATTTTTTCAACGCTTCGTAGATGACTGCCTCCTACTTTGGAAAGGTAGCCATGAGGATCTTGAAAAATTTCTGGAATATCTAAACTCTGCATCTACTTTTCTAAAGTTTAAGATGACAGTATCTGAAACTTCTATTACATTTTTGGATTTGAAGTTAGATCTTGCTGGAGATACATTACAAACTAGTATCTTTAGGAAAGAAGTTTGTTCAGGTGGATACACTTATGCCACAAGCATGCATGCACCTCACATATTTAGAAGTACTGTTAAATCTCAATTTTGCAGACTCAGTAGGCTTAATACCGACGATGACTGCTTTGAAGTACAATTAAATGAGATGGTTAATGATTTCTTGCTTAGTGGGTATGATAGATCTCTACTTTATGAACAGGTCATTAAGATTAGGGAAGATAGGTGGACTTTATTTAAACCAGTTTTGTATGAGGATGTTGTTAGTATTGACTCTAGGTGCAAACAAACATCTGTAGCACCTATTAGATATGTAACTACATATAATTTAAGGACACCCGCTGTTAGAAAAATTATATCTGATAATTGGGTCATCTTGATGGCATCAGATGAACTAAGAAGTTTATTGGGACCTAAACCCAATTTCTCTTATAAGAATATGAGGACCCTTAAGAGTTCACTATGCTACAAGGACTTTGAGAGGACTACACCTGTATCTACTATAGTGAAATATGGTACTCACAAATGTCACAACTGTTCTTGCTGTGATGACATTTGTAGTACAGAAAATGATACGTTTGTGCATCCTATCAATGGTAGGACATTTAGTTTTAGAGTAGCAGGTACATGTATTACTACCCATGTGGTTTACTTGGCTACCTGCCAGGCATGTAATGCTTTCTATGTAGGCAAAACCACCCGCAGGCTTAAGGACAGGATGACTGAACATAAGTCAGAAATTAGGAGATGCTATGACTGGAATGCACTATTCAAACATATAGAGTAATTTGGTCAGCAGCACTTTTTTAGGTTTAGAATTATTGACCACGTTACACCTACACCTAGGGGAGGGGACCTAAATAATCACTTAGAAATTAAAGAATATGAATGGATCTTGAGACTTATGAGTGATTCAAAACCAGGCTTGAATAGCCAAGTCAGTCTCAAACCTATTTTAGTTAAATTAAGTAGAGCTAATCTCTCTTAGCCTGAAGTTTTATATCTATATATTTTTTTAAAGTTTTATTAAAGTATTTCAAGTTTTTGTATTAAGTTTTTTAAAAAGTTTTTTTAAAATGTTTCTTTAAAATGTTTTTGTGATTTGGATGACATATCATGTGATTTTGGCTGCATGTCATGTGATATATTTGGACCTATATATAAAGAGCTGGTTCTATGCATTGTTTTGTATTGAGAAAGGATTGTATCCAAAAGCTTTACTTATATAAAGTGTTTATCCAGTGGTTTCCTGCCTTGTTCTTTGCATCATAAATAAGCTCACCAGCTTAAATATCAACCCCTATGTCACAAGATGGGTTGCAAACTGGCTCAGGGATAGAATCCACGTGGCCAGAATTGCAGGTGCCATGTCAGACTCTAAACCAGTTACAAGTGGCGTCCCACAAGGCTCAGTCCTGGGACCTCTCTTGTTCGGTATATATTTCTCTGAGGTACAGGCTAACATGGGAGGACTATGGCTGACCAGGTTCACAGATGACTGCAAACTGGGTGCCATAATCGACTCACCCCCTGACACAAGCATCCTCCAAAAGGGTCTCACAGAGACAGATAGCTGGTGCCAGAGCCATGGCCTAAAGCTAAATGCCAAAAAGTACATAGTCATCCCCTTTGGGAAAAATAAAGTGCCCACAAATTACCACATAGGTGGTAATCCATTAAGTACGGAAGAAGTAATTAGGGATTTGGGGACCCAAGTAGATAGCAATCTCTCCTTTGACAATCATGTTGCCAAAGTGGTTAGAAAGACCTTCTATATAGCCCACCTTATCACAAAAGAGTTTACATCTAGATCAAGAGAGGTTATTGTGCCCCTCTACTCATCACTCATCAGGCCCATAATTGAATACAATGCCCCATTTGGGATGTACCTTACCTGACACCTGCAGCAACTGGAAAGACCCCAAAAGTACCTCACCAAGAGGATCAAGAGACTCAAACAGATGCCCTACGCAGTTAGGCTAAAAAAACTCCAGCTCTACTCAGTTGCTTACCGCCTACTCAGAGGCGATCTGTGCCTGACGTATAAAGCCATGTCCAACCCAGAATTAATGGACATGCTCCTCCTCAGGAAATCCAAATCCCTTAGAGCTACACGCTTCAGGGACTTAAACCTCAGCACAGAAATAAATAGGACATGCTGGAGGGACAGATTCATACCCCAGAGGCTCCCCTCACAATGGAACAAAATCCCAATCCATGTTAGGCAGAGTCCCTCAATGACCCTCTTCAAGAGAAATCTTGACAAGTGGATGGGAGATCATAGGTTTACCCCTGGGATCTCTTCTGTGTCCCTACTAGACAGACAAACTGGGTACTTAAAACAAACTGAGCTCACTGAAGAAAGATCCAACGCGTCACTAAAGACTAAACAACACAAGTTTATTACAGGTAAACGTAAAGCGCTTTTCGTCGCTCACTGTTTGAGCGACTTCTTCAGACATTCAAAACTTGATTGAATTACGTATTTATACACTCATGTCATTAAAGTCATTGTCGTATCAATTAACAATTTTAAAATAATTTAAAGCAAAAATTGTAAACACACAACTTGCAACAGCAGTAAAGAAATGTATATAAAAAGATGTTCTATGTTTATATACACAATGAAGTTTATATATATGTATGTTTCAGTTAAAATAGATGAAATTAAGTTAAATTTCTAAAACCATTTAGTTATAATTAATCTTAATCAACTCACAACACATAACTCTATGTTCCCTTGTATATAGAAAAAGCCAACATGAAGTAAAAAGTTAATTTTAAATATAATATAAAATACTAGAGTACAGTTTAGCTAGGTCAATTGTTCATCTTAGTCAAACTAAACATTTTAGTATAAGTCTTGAAACAATGCCCTGTAAAGAAATGTATATATATATAAAAATAAAAGTAAAAGTAGAATAAAAGTAATGATTAAACTAAGTCTATGTGACTTTGCATAAAGTTTGTTCAAAACTGGATATAAAAACAAGTAATGTTAATGTTTATTACTTATATAAAAGCGGTGCATTAATTTATAAAAGGTAGAAGTAAACCTTTAATGTGAATACATATGTATGAACAAATATATATATATATACACACTAAAACCAGATATATATATATATATATATATATATATATATATATATATATATATATAATAAATAATTTAATATAATATATAATCAATATGTATATAATAATTAATTAAAAAATGTATGTAAATAAATAAATAAGTGTATGTATTGTATGCATTAAGTATATTAAGTATATTAAATATTAAGAAGTTGAAAAAACAGTAGTTTGTATATATATATTGCACCTAGAAGGCCATTTCATACATATTAAATGCAATATTCTAAAATAAATATTCTAAAATAAAGAAAACAAAACAAAACAAAACCCTGTAGGAAGCTAAGTGATACATAAACTTGTAATCAGGTCTAAAAAGATATAATAAATACAAAAGCCTGTGTATGTATATGTCTCATATGTTGTACCTGTCTATGTGCAAACTAAAGTCTTAAATAAAATTAAATTAAATTTAACAAAAAAGCTAGAATGAATCTAAAAAATAGCTAGAATGAATCTAAAAAATAATAATAATAAATAATTGGATTAATTAATTCCTATTCAGACTCCTTAATTTTAGTAGGCAGCCTATATTGCAATGGTCATTTAAACCTGGGTACATAAAAGCATTAGTACGCCATTGCCAGGTAAGTTCTCGCTCTTCTAGAAGTAAGTTATATGGGCCACCTCTGATGTTTGTCTGAATTTGATCCAGTGCTGTAAATTTAAAATTGTGGCCTGGATTAATTAAAATGTGTTTAAATAGAGCATTCTCCGCTTTGTTGTTCTGTATAGCGTATGTATGTTCATATACTCTTTCTTTTAACTGTCTTTCAGTCTTTCCTATATAGAAAGCTGGACATAGTGTGCATGTAGCCACGTACACTATTAATTTGGATGAGCAGTTAAGTTTATATCTAATTCCATACTTTTTGTTATTAATAGTTACATATTCCCCACTATACATATGTTTACACATGTTACAGTTTTCACAAATTTTCATTCCTTTCTTCCTACTGAAGTTCTTAATAGAATTGCTTTTCAGAATGCTTTTCAAGTTATAGCCCCTTCTATATACTATCCTAGGGTATTCAACAAGTTTGTTAAAAATACTCTTGTCTTGTTGAATTAATGTCCAGTTTTTAAACAACAATTTTTTAATAATGTCACTGTCCATATTATAAGTCGTAATGAAACTAATTTTAAAATCATTGCTTGGTTGTGTTTTTCTTTCTAAAATTTCTGTTTCCTCAGAAAGGTGTACTTGATTGTCTACTGTAGCTAAAAGTGTACTCTGATCAATGGACTGGTTAAGAATGGGAAGAATAACACCATTTGATCTTTTATAACTCACTTCTTGGACTATTTCTTCTAAAAAATCAGTAGGATAACCTCTCTCACAGAAAAAGGCTGTAAGTAATTCACATTCAGATTCAAAATCTCTGACATAAGTAGTCATACGGGCTGCTCGGATTAATTGTCCTTTTACTATAGCCTTTTTCTGTGCAGTCGGATGGAGGCTGGTGTAATGCAAATACGAATTGCAGAAAGTTTCTTTTCTATGTATTCTAGAAAAGTACTGGTTGTTAACATAGTCTTTAGATAAGTTCACGTCCAAATAGTCAATAGAGTGTAGCTGAAAATTGGACGTGAATTTAAAAAAAACAGTAGTACTATTAAGGAAGTTTAACAACTTTTCTGCTTTTCTTTGGTCTCCCTCAATTAAAATGAAAATATCGTCCAAGAAGCGGGTGTAGTACTTAATGAATGGAGTCCATTCATTGTTACCAAAAATAAATTGATGTTCCCAGTATGCCATAACTGTATTCGCTAGACTGGCCCCACAAGGCGAACCCATTGCAACACCACATTTTTGCAGGTACAACTTATCATTAAAAGTAAAGAAATTATTGGTGAAAATAATGTCTATTAAAGTTGTTACAGTGAATATTTCATTTGTTGAAGCCCCTTTCTTGATAAGAAATAAATTAACCCACTCAATAGCCTCTAAATGAGGAATTGACGTATATAAATCAATAACATCGATAGTGACGAAGTTATGGTCTTCTCTGTATAAAATATTGTCAAAATTCTTCAGAAAAGACCATGAGCCTTTACGTATTTGAACTTCAGTCACTAAATATTTTTTTAGAATGTTATCTACTAATTTAGCAGATGCATACGTAATAGAGTCTCGTCCATCTATAAGTGGTCTAAATGGGGGGTTCGAAATATTTTTGTGTATTTTTGGTGTTGCAAACATAATAGGGATCTTTGGCCAGTTAGTAGTAATCTACTGGTAACTATTTAAATCAATGTATCCATCCATAAATAAGTCGCTATAATAACCTTTAATCATTCTATATGCGGTGTTTAACTCATTTAAAGATACTTCTTTATATGTATCGTTAGCCAGAATATTTTCAACTCTGTCAATGTAGTCAAAGTTGTTGAATAAAGTAAGTCCCCCACCTTTATCTGGTTTAATAGCTCTAATGTTAAGTGTTCTAAAAATAGATAAAGCTACATTTTCTTCCTTACTAATGTTTCTTCTCTGCCTTAAATTCTTATAAATTCCTTTATGTGAACTATCTTTAATACAACGTAGGTCAAGTTCCATGACCTGTTCGAATGTAGACAGAGTTGGGTGTAAAGTGGGGTTATATTCACTGACTACTTTGAGTGGCTGGTTAACTGCTGGAGAATCTCCTAAGAGAATGCTGAGGTTAAGTTTCCTAACAAATAGTTTAATGTCCTTGATACATTGTGCCAAGTCCATATAGTTGCCAGGAACAAAAGTTTGTCCTCTGGCAAAAAGTTCAACCAAAGAAGGGTCAATGTTAATGCATGAAAAGTTATAAACCACGAAGTCTCCTGATTTATTATAAATAATCACAGGTGTTGACACTTCTTGGTTTATCTCTTCGGTTTGTTGGATGGGCCATATTGTTTTTTTTTGATTTTTTTGTTGTTGTTGATGTTGACTCTGTTGATTATTGTAGTTATAGTTATTAGAATAATGTCTCTTTGGTATAGCACCCAAGTTCTGATTATCATAGTTGTTTCCCTGGTTTACAGCATAAGTCGATTGGCCTCCCTGGTGGCCCCTATTAGCTGTAAATTGTCGTCTGTTCCTTAAGCGGCCAGCCCAGGTATTGTTACTCCTATTATTTTGTCTGTTCGATGAAGTCCGTGTGTCGAACTCTAAACTGGTCTCTTGTTCATCAATAAACGTTTCTAACGTATCAGTGTCGTTAGAGATAGTGTCAGTAGAAACGTTTTGAGACCCTGGTGGTTTAGGGTATGCTTTTCCATGGTCATAAGCGAGTCTGTCTCTATTTAGTTTTTTTGTTTTTAGTAAGCTTCAACTTGTTTAAAAGTTGGTCTATAGAAGTGAAAATTCTATCATAATCAAATCTATATCTAATAAAGTCTTTATGGTTGGTAATAAAGCTGTTAAGTCCGTCAACTTCTTTACAAAGTTCAATTATTTGAAGTCTGTAATGTTTTATCATACACTCCATGAGCGCAAAACCTTGTTCATTAAATAAGTTGATTAGCTCTAGGTGAAACAATGAATTAGTTAACAGTCCAGTTGGATAAACATGGTGCCTTAAACCCTTAGGCACTATCCGTATTCTACAGCACTCTTGGAAGTAATTAACTTCCAGCTGCAGTTTTTTAATTTTCAACAGCTTAGCGTCTAAAAGTTTCAGGTTGCTTGTAAATTCTTTTTCACTCACCTCTTGAGTATCTGCGTTGGGAGCCGGTTGCTCCGTTTCATTCTGATGGTTAAAATTAAGGTTGTAGGTGTTAGTGATCCAGTCCTTAAGTACGGGAGCTCCAATAAGCCCTCCAACGCCATTCGAGCTACTTTGTTCATGTAAAACAGTTTCAGAGGTAGGATTAGAAAAGTTATCGTTTGTTGAGCGAGCCTGGTTGTTCTGCTCGCTAAAAGCAAAAGTTCTTACATTGGGTTCCGGAGGTTGCATGTCATTGTTGATGGCTTGCGGGGGATTCAGCATACTAGTAATGTTGACCGCAGTTGACATTGGTGGTGTACGTTGTCCTGGTGGAATGGAGGCAGACAAGTTGCCGGCATCGAAAATTTGTGAGTTGAGAGAATCAGCTGCACCAAGTTGAGAGTCGAGACGTGAAGAAAGCTTGTCGACTCTTTCCGTAAGAGCCAGTATCAAAGCCATTAGGTTAATTTCATCATCACAAGGAGATCTGTTTCTAGTAGTGTTTTGAGAAGGAGGAATTGCTTCCTCATCTTCGCTGTGACCGTTAGATGCCATGGAAAACACGAAAGACAAACTGGGTACTTAAAACAAACTGAGTTCACTGAAGAAAGATCCAACTCGTCACTGAAGACTAAACAACACAAGTTTATTACAGGTAAACGTAAAGCGCTTTTCGTCGCTCAATGTTTGAGCGACTTCTTCAGACATTCAAAACTTGATTGAATTACGTATTTATACACTCACGTCACTAAAGTCATTGTCGTATCAATTAACAATTTTAAAATAATTTAAAGCAAAAATTGTAAACACACAACTTGCAACAGCAGTAAAGAAATGTATATAAAAAGATGTTCTATGTTTATATACGCAATGAAGTTTATATATATGTATGTTTCAGTTAAAATAGATGAAATTAAGTTAAATTTCTAAAACCATTTAGTTATAATTAATCTTAATCAACTCACAACACATAACTCTATGTTCCCTTGTATATAGAAAAAGCCACTCTTGGTAAGTCTGGGGTTAGAACACCAACCTAACTAACTACTTTATTACACTACAGTATTATGCAGTTACAGAATGCGCTACCGAGATTGCTGGGACACACCACTCCCAGAGGTGTATTTGTAGGTGGGTGACATCATCAGCCTTGCCAAAGGTGAGTATAGGAATTGTATGGAGTGTGAACAGTCTAAAAACATTATTCAGTCCTCAGGCAGACGGGGACAAACGCACACACACTTGGCAAGTCTGGGATTAGAACACTGACCTAACTACTTTATTACACTACAGCATTACGCAGTTACAGAATGCATTGCCAAGATTACTGGGACACAGCACTCCCAGAGGTGTATTTGTAGGTGGGTGACATCATCAGCCTTGCCAAAGGTGAGTATAGGAATTGTATGGAGTGTGAACAGTCTAAAAACATTATTCAGTCCTCAGGCAGACTGGGACAAACGCACACACACATACACACGCACACACACACTTGGCAAGTCTGGGATTAGAACACCGACCTAACTACTTTATTACACTACAGCATTATGCAGTTACAGAACGTGCTACTGAGATTACTGGGACACAGCACTTCCAGAGGTGTATTTGTAGGTGGGTGACATCTTCAGCCTTGCCAAAGGTGGGTATAGGAATTGTATGGAGTGTGAGCAGTCTAAAAGCATTATTCAGTCCTCAGGCAGACAGGGACAAGCACACACACACATACACACACACACACACACACACACACACACACACACACACACACAAAATTGGCAATTCTGGCATTAGAACACTGACCTAACTACTTTATTACACTACAGCATTACGCAGTTACAGAACACGCTACCAAGATTACTGGGATACAGCACTCCCAGAGGTGCACTTGTAGGTGGGTGACATCATCAGCCTTGCCAAAGGTGGGTATAGGAATTGTATGGAGTGTGAACAGTCTAAAAGCATTATTCAGTCCTCAGGCAGACTGGGGCCAACACACACACTTGGCAAGTCTGGGATTAGAACACTGACCTAACTACTTTATTACACTACAGAATTACGCAGTTACAGAATGCATTGCCAAGATTACTGGGACACAGCACTCCCAGAGGTGTATTTGTGGGTGGGTGACATCATCAGCCTTGCCAAAGGTGAGTATAGGAATTGTATGGAGTGTGAACAGTCTAAAAGCATTATTCCGTCCTCAGGCAGACTGGGGCCAACACACACACTTGGCGAGTCTGGGATTAGAACACTGACCTAACTACTTTATTACACTACAGCATTACGCAGTTACAGAATGCATTGCCAAGATTACTGGGACACAGCACTCCCAGAGGTGTATTTGTAGGTGGGTGACATCATCAGCCTTGCCAAAGGTGAGTATAGGAATTGTATGGAGTGTGAACAGTCTAAAAGCATTATTCAGTCCTCAGGCAGACTGGGACAAACACACGCACACACACACACACACACACACACACACACACACACACACACACACACACACACACACACACACACACACACACACACACACACTTGGCAAGTCTGGGATTAGAACACCGACCTAACTACTTTATTACACTACAGCATTATGCAGTTACAGAACGTGCTACTGAGATTACTGGGACACAGCATTTCCAGAGGTGTATTTGTAGGTGGGTGACATCTTCAGCCTTGCCAAAGGTGGGTATAGGAATTGTATGGAGTGTGAGCAGTCTAAAAGCATTATTCAGTCCTCAGGCAGACAGGGACAAGCACACACACACACACACACACACACACACACACACACACACACACTTGGCAATTCTGACATTAGAACACTGACCTAACTACTTTATTACACTACAGCATTACGCAGTTACAGAATGTGCTACCATGATTACTGGGACACAGCACTCCGAGAGGTGTATTTGTAGGTGGGTGACATCATCAACCATGACAAAGGTGGTATAGAAATTGTATTGAGTGTGAGCAGTCTAAAAGCATTATTTAGTCCCCAGGCAGACGGGGACACACACACACACACACACACACACACACACACACACACACACACACACACACACACACACCAGTGGTGGGAACGGAACACCTGCCTATCTACAGATCACTATTACAATACTACATAGTTACGAGTCACGCCACACAAACTACACATTTCAAGGCTTTCATTATGACCTTTTAGGAATGTGGACATCAACAGGGATTCTGGCAGTTAAGATGTACATACCTGTGAACCTGTGTGTTTAAAGTAGGAATCCATCCTGACCTGAAATAATTCCATCTGTGGAATGGATGACTACTATCACTATACAGGGTTACAATGGCCATACCTATACACATACAGGCACATAACCGACACGAGTTGTCATTGGGCATGCTCACACACTTAGTAGCACAGGGCTGTCTGGGATGCAGTCTGATTCTAAACACGGAAGGCCACAGTGGCCATGCTATTACAGTTAGACATAAAGAACACATTGTAATGGACTCTGGTGTTAGTAGTTGTCATTGTTAGCAGGAACGCTGCTCTACATATATCTGACACCAGTCTTATACACAATGTCTGCTGCTGTCCATCACCTTAGATGTACCATCCTATACCAAGCACAATACCACTACTCACAGTGATGTCTTGCTAGGAGTGGCAACTGCTTGACCAGCACAATGAGCCAATGTCCTGCTGTAAGTATGAGGTTGTCCAGTGTTTGTCATTCTGGGATGACATGACTGACAGTAGACAGGCTTTTGACACATATCACATGCATCCATGATTCAAGGGAGTAGGGATAATACCCAAGTCGCATTCGCCCATAGAGTGCTATTCCAAGGCAAATGTCCTAAACACAGGATAGCACTCTGACACCTAGAGGACAACTGCATTGTATGCTTATGCTAACCAGTGCTAGATGTGTAGCATCCATAATCACAGCTGCTCAATGTAGATCCAACAGTTGGGAGTGCTGACATCTGTTCAGTGAGAAACACCTGGATGAAGGCTCTGTAGTGCACAATAGCACTACCACCATATACCTCAGAACCAGACATGTCGGCCATAACACAGGTACGGACTGCTCCAGGTGGTGGTGTCCCCCACATACATAGAGGCCACTCACATGTACTGACCGGTACTCCCACGAAAGGCATCACAAATGAGTCAGGTGCAGGACACAGTGTCAAATGCTGCATTCTAGGCTGTAAACCTCAGACACCACCATGCCCTCGGACCACCAACACACATCCATTCATGT